>NW_027107601.1:468302-496932 GCF_000696795.3 Halyomorpha halys | reverse complement strand
CTATCAACAACACTAGAAAATCTAAGAGAACATAATTTAAAGAAGAGTAAATTTGATGAAATATCAGCCCTAAAAGAGCTATTTACGTCCAATAGTTCTCGAGATATAGCTTCTTAAAAAGCAAAATTACTTAAAAATCTACTGAAAGATTGGTAGTTAGTTAATTTATTTTGAGAAATCTATATCTCAGGAACTATGTTACGTACATATGTCTATTAGCACTCAAATTAAAGCTAGTATATATATATAATACACTCTCTTACCAATGTTCTAATTAAATAAAGTATTTTATGTGTTTTTTTATATACGGTTTTCCAGGAACTACTGTTTTGTGACAAAAAAAAAATGTAGCTCAGTCAATCAAACATATGTCACAACATCGAAAGTTACAATATTAAGAAGAACACAGGGGTGCGGTAAAAAAAAACCTAAAATTGTTAACAAATATTTATTTGCTGACGATTCGCCCCCTCTTTGTAGAACTATTCCATTTGAGACATTTCGAAACAGTTACTGTTGACTTGACTGTTTCGAGATCTCTCTACTGGAACAGCCCTAATGGAGCTCTAGAGAGTGGGGCGAAACATCAGCAAAAAAAAATCTAAAATGGATTTCCTTATCACTGTACACCCTTCAATTGTATCTACGTTGACAGTATTTTCATTAAAAAATATTACTTTTGATGATGTAACGAGAGGTTTGTAGTATGTAAGGAAATTCGTAAACATTTTTGTGACATAAGATTGTAAATTTATATCTTTTTTCGTCAAAAACTGAAGAGCTTTCTATTAAAAGTAAATATTCTCACATTTGAAAATTTAAGGTTCAGGTTGTGGCTAAAATTTACAATTTTGATTAGTAACTTAAACCTCTTAATGAACCACTGTAATAATGGTTCGAAATTATTATCACTAGTTGAACCAACGCAATCGAAATTATATTTGAATGTAAGTAATAATTATTTTTTGGCCATTCTGATAAGTTTTTGACAAACTAAAATTCAAAATTTTAATTTTTTTTCTTTTCAACTAGTTACAAATTAACATTTTCAATAAAGGTTTAAATTATCTTATATTACTTTTTGATAGAAAATTCTTAAATTGTTTTTTATGAAGTAAAATATATTTTTTCTTAAACTATAAAAATAAATAAGTAAATAACAACCATTAAAATTTTATTAAAATATTAGGATCGAGCCTTAAGTAACTTCAGTTTTTTTATCCGACATTTATTTTTCTCTCATTAAATAATAAAATGATATTAATTTATTTTGTATTCACTATAATTATCTACAACCTTTTCATCTTCCTGGCAGTTTATCAATTCCTTCCTTGTAAAATGTGGTTGATTTGGACTGGAAGAAGTTTTCAACAGCCTGCCTGACTTTCTCTCCAGAATTGAAGGGTTTCCCATTATAAAAAACTCCATATCAGAGGTTTAAAAAAAACATCAAACAAAAAAAACATATTCTTCTTACTTATTTCTTTGTAATTTTTTATTTTTATTTTTATTTTAAACTACTCTTTATTTACTTTTTATTAGTTACTTATTTTACAATTATTGTTATTATATCCTATGCTGTTTTATTTTCTTCAGTATAATCTCTTATTATTAGTAACGATATGTGTCATTCTAATCTTAGTTATTATTATTATCATGTAATAACTCATGTACTGTATCATTCTGCATTTTTCTCTTATTATTTTTCATTTTTCGTCATATCTTTATCACTACTTATACGCGACGTATTTGAAATCGAAATAAAGCCGTTAAACGGTTTGCGGGCTATCTCCTCCCCACTCTTCCACGCTTCCGCTTCTTTATTTCTTTCTGTTCAAGCGATTCCTTTGAACAGGTAGGTTGTCCTGACTTGTTCTTTGCTCATTTATTATCATTATTATTATTTATTTATTATTTATTATTTTTATTATTCTTTCATGACGTTTATTTTATCTCTATAATTTTTTTTAATTTTTTTTCCTTCCCCGTATTGTTTTTGTTTTATGTGCATCTCCTGTACTTTTTTAGCTTTATATTTTACGTATTTTTATAAAGAAATTTTTACTCTTGCCATTGTTACTAATTTTTATTCTTATCATTGTATCTTATCTTTGTATTTTTATTCTTATCATTGTATCTTATCTTTGTATTTTTATTCTTATCATTGTATCTTATCTTTGTATTTTTATTCTTATCATTGTATCTTTTTAGCCCTGATGAAGCCCAGCAAAGTGGGACAAAACGTTGGAAAATAAATAGTTGTAAACTATTTTTGTTTCTCTTTTGACCGCAACCCTGACCATCTTCTTATATATTAAAAAAAAACCAGTTTCATGTAACGTGTATTACACCAATAAATCTTCGTCTATATGCTGAAGAAAAAACTCATAAAGGGCACTCATAGCGGGTAGATACGCATAGCTTCTACTTAGCTGTATTGGTAAGTTATGATATGTTATGACTCGACCTATTAATTTATATCCCAGTCTTAAAACACTCTTTATTATTTCTTTGAATGTCCAACGTTTCGGCCATTATCAAGAACAATCTTAATACAAATTTACACTCTTATCCAACAATTTAAAAAACTTTTTGCATGCTATAAAGTCGTTAATTTAAGTCAAATCTACCTATTTTATCATTTTTCTATTAAGTATTTATAAAGTATGTTTTATCTAAAAAAAAAAAAAAAAAAAAATGAATTTCACCATTCGTTAGAATATATTCAAGTTGGAGAAGACTAATTCTTACACGAATAACATGTTTTATGAGCATATAAGGGATATAGGCTTGGCGGAGTTGATGATAGTCGTGTAAGTGAAAGATGAACCACTTGTTAGAGACTCAATAGATGAGAGCGAAGGGGGTAAGCGATGCTCCGCGTTGGGTAGATGATGGCGGTTCTTCATCAGGTGATGAAGGGCGCATCATAAGCTGCTCCGGTATGGGCCGCTCCTGACGGTGATGTATTGCAGACTGTGGCCATTAAGGTGGGATGGGGTTCTCTTACGTCTTCGTATGGTTTACTTTAGCAGAGTGATCCTGAGGAGAGGGAGTTCATGGAATAAGGATACAACGCCATGTTATAGTTATAGTACAAGAGTCGGGATGAAAAAAAGGCAGTTATCTCACCCCAATTTTAGATTACTTCAATAAAAACTATGTATAATTACTAGTCAAAATTGATGAGTCTGCCAAGTATAGGTAGGGGGAATAAAAAAAGGTGGCTCTTTCAAAACCTTAAAAAACCATTGATTTTTCATTCAAAGCTCCAAATCTTAAAAACTATCAACAACACTAGAAAATCTAAGAGAACATAATTTAAAGAAGAGTAAATTTGATGAAATATCAGCCCTAAAAGAGCTATTTACGTCCAATAGTTCTCGAGATATAGCTTCTTAAAAAGCAAAATTACTTAAAAATCTACTGAAAGATTGGTAGTTAGTTAATTTATTTTGAGAAATCTATATCTCAGGAACTATGTTACGTACATATGTCTATTAGCACTCAAATTAAAGCTAGTTTAATGGACTATAAAAAGATTTTTTACCTTTACCTTCGTAGGAATAGTATTTTTCATGATATTTACTAAAATAAATTGATTTATAGTCGTGCAGACAATAAATTTGATTTATGAAAAACTATATTTCTGAAACCATTCAACGTACTGGTGTCTCCCAGCGATCATATTAAAGCTAGTTAAATTTACTACAAAATTGTTAATTATGTTTATCTTTGTAGGAGTTATAGTTTTTATGATACTTGACAAAATAAACTCACAAAATGTTAAGTTCTAGTTGTAGTTGTAGTTGATCGAATAAAATGTTAGATTTTTGAAAAAATATATCTCTAACTCCATAAGACGCAACTATAAATCAATTTATTTTAGCGAATTTCATGTAAACTATTACTCTTACGAAGATAAACATCATAAACTAGATTATAGCTCATTAAACTAGCTTTAATTTTAGTGCTAATAGACATCTGTACGTCAAATAGTTTTTGAGAATTTTTCAAAATAAATTCACTAATTACTGATCTTTTAGTACGACCTATACAACATTTTTATGAAATGTTGCTTTTTAAAAAGCTATATCTCGAAAACTATTTAACATAAATGACTCTTTAGGGGTCATATTTTAGCATGTTTGCTCACCTTTAAAAGATGTTTTCTTGTGTTCTTCCTACTTTTTAAGATATAGAGCTCGGTATGAAAAATTTAAATTTTTTTATTGCTTTCAAACAGCCGACATTTTTTATTCCCCTTTCCTATACTTGGCAGACTCATCAGTTTTGAATAGTAATTATACATAGTTTTCATCAAAGTAATAAAAAATTGGGGTGAGATAACTGCCCTTTTTCTCCTCTTGGGCTCTTGTACTATTATGTATTATTATGTCTCTAGACTTCAGAGCACAAGTGAACTTTGACCGGATATATAGAGAGGAGTGGGGATTGACGATTAAAGTTCGTTACATTTGACTATCAATATATTGTCAAACGTTAACTTGTAAGTTTTACAGAATGTAATGAAAGGAGTGGGGATTGGTAGTCAAATGTAACGTACTTTAACCGTCAATCCCAACTCCTCTCTTTATATCCTGTTAAAGTTCACTTGTGCTCTGTCTTTTAGTCTGAAAGGTACCTTAATTTTTTTTTTTTATCCCACTTTTTTCCATCTCTTAGTTTTTATACTTTTATTATTCTTTTTTAGTTTTTACGTTTCTCATGTTTACAGCACTTAGTATTTGTATCTGTTTTCAGTCCTGATAAAGCCCTCCAACGTGGGAAACGTTGGCTCTATAAAAATAATTTTATCACTATTTAAGTCTTTATTTGACCGCATCCGGACCATTTTCCTTTTGCATAATTACAAATAATGTTGAAGAAGGTACAAACTCCTTTTTTCCTTGTTCATTATTTATAAAAAGTAAAGACGGCTGACTGAATGTTCTCCGCTGAGCCTTGGTCGCTGAAATTTTATTTAGATTTGGAGCGGAAGGGCACAGCCTGATCAGAATAACTGCCTTCATTTTTCTCGACCTCTCTTCCCAGCGGAGGCAATTGGGTGGAAAAAAAGAGAAAAATAATAAAAAATATTTCCCCATGGACGTCTTTTGTCATTGTCTAAAGGTGTTTATTAACTTAGAAACAATTTATCTTTGATGTCACTGGTGTATTATAAAGTTTCTTTTAAACAGTGTAATAGCTAGGATATACTAACACTTGAAAAACGTAGTTTTGGGAATACTATAGGTCAAATTTTCCATTACATTTTACTTTCATTTCCCGACATATGGAATATGTATTATGTAGCATATGTATACTGCAATATTAGTCATACACAATTTTGAATTATAGACTTCTGCTAAATAGGTGTGTCATTCTACATCACAGATATCTGTAGGTTAAGAAACGCTATTGTTATTAATAGTATTAACAGATATTATTATAAATAGTCTTCAACAGATATTGTTATTAACTATTTTTTTCGAAGAACATATGGCCTACTAAGGTTGACCTAACTGACCGCTTTGGGACCAGAGGAAATGACCATTTCTTTGTCTCCTTGACCAAATTATATGTTTCAACTTTATCACTACTTTAGGCAAGAAGTGGCCATCAGGTAGATCCAAGCTGTTATTTCACCGGATACTAACATCTGTCCAACTATTTTATGTTTAACATATGTTAAGTCAGTTCCAACAAAGTCATAAACACCCCATCTCTCATTTTTTCCTACTTGTTCACTTCTTATAGGTTACAAACCCCGTTTTCTAACGAATCTACGATATAATTGGACATAACCCACTCTTCTTCAAAATTTCCTCCTCCTAATATTAAGATACTCGATTAGATGAATTTTCATTTTCACAACTCTTACTTAAGCAAATTTTGATCTTACTGAGCTTTCTCCTACTAGTCTAACATATTCTTCCTAGCCTTTTCTTATGTGTTTACATGTAGCCCTAAGGAACAGAACTAGGCTTAAGATATTGTAGACACACTGCTACCTGCTGGTCTAGGCTAACTAGTACCGCTGTAACTGTTACGATCCGACTTGACGAATCTAGCTGCCGCGAGGTGAACTACTACGATAATCGTACAAACATTGTTCTTTGATATATGTATTATTTCTTGTATATATTTTAACGTCACACATGTAATTACTATATAATATAATAATATATAATATAATATGTTTTAATTTATTATCTCAATTATACAGAGGAAAGCAAAAACATTCATTTATGAAAATTCTTAGCTGTGTTCAATTAGTAAATTAAAAGAATTTATGGTTGAATGAGAATCTAGTAATTCGAAGAAGTGAAATAAAAAGTAAATATATGACTTGTTTCAAATGACATGAAAGAAATAATGACCAAATAAATAATTCACAGTTAACCAGTTTGTACAATTTTTTCCTAGGAGATTATTTTTGTTCTTTCTGTTATTTCATTTATGCAGCCAAGTATGATATCTTGCTTTTATTTCATTACTTTTAATTTCCTGAAACCGAGGAAGAAAAAAGAAAAAAAAAACTTAAGTTGCTAAGCCGGAAATCCCCTGACTAAAACGGAAGGTGGTTGGAATCCACAACCTCGTGACCAGGAAAGGAAATTCTTCATAAATTTAAAATGTTCTAGACCAAGAGGATATTATAAAATATTCATCCACTTCCACAGTGGTTTTATGTTTTAATAATAATCTCAATTTATTTAAAACTTCTTAACTTTGTTAGCAAGTCATCTAGAATGAATGTCTGCCGAGCAAATTAAAGACTATTTAAAAAACTTAACCATGGAACACATCACACCGTTCCGATCGCAGAGAGGAGGTCGCAATGGCTAGAATGAGAAGTAAGGAAAATAAAATGTGTCGAGACTAAAATGGATAAAAATTAAATTATTTATTTAAACGATTTTTTTTATTATTATTTTATGGGGAACAGACCATGGAGGCCTAAGTCTTCGCGCGATGTATTTCTCAATATTAGGATGTAATATTCCCAGTATTAGGTGATATACATCACGCGTTTCTTGACGTGGATTTTTCGCAGGGTGGGTTCGTCACTCCCACGCCTATTTTTGTGAGTGCTACCCATTGGGCTAACGGGCCTCACAAATGCCCGGTGGGAGGTTATCGGTGAGTTTTACATTAATTTGTGCTTTAAAAAGCCCGGGTGAGACCGGAATTCGATCCGATAACCTGTGGATTGGTAGACTGGCACATTACCACGCTGCTACCGCTGTCCCCAAAAATTTATTAGTTTTTCAATAATAATACTTTTTTTTCAATAATAATAAACAATTTTTAATTAATGTTATATAGGTTTCAACTATTAATAGATAATTTTCTTTCTTGTACCATTTTTGACAGTCACCATATTCCTACAATAGATATTTCAATCTGTCTCCGGGAATATGTAATAGTGATAAATACATTTGAGCACATTCACATTAAAATCATTAAAAGATATAAATAAATAAAAAAAGACAAACAGAATAAAAATTAATTTTTTTTATATAAATACAACTTATGGTTATGACTGATTACCAAATAACACTTACAAGGATAGTGCAAGGTCTTAGAGTCACGGATTTTTTTTTTTTTAATATTTATTTATTGTTATTTACAACAGTACATTATAATACATTTAGTAAATCTGATCTAAGTTAAATTGGAGTGCTACAGGCGTGTAGAGAAACTACCCATTGGTAGCACTCTAATGACATTTTACATTAGCTTGTCTCGTGGCAATCTTCTTTTCAGGCGCCTCGGAGGATTGTCAGGAATGGAAGAGGATGCAAGATTTGAAACTAGGGGGTTTGAGTTAATAATGGAAGGAGTGATATCTGGTTCGG
Organism: Halyomorpha halys; assembly: GCF_000696795.3. NCBI lineage: Eukaryota > Metazoa > Arthropoda > Insecta > Hemiptera > Pentatomidae > Halyomorpha > Halyomorpha halys. Next base: position 489,067 of record NW_027107601.1, on the reverse strand, counting down.
GCTAGATCGGTTACAAAGGGAACATTAAGGTCTTTATGTATGATTTTATTTGTGACTAAGTAAGGAGCATTGAGGATTTTACGAAGGATTTTGGATTATAAGAATTGAATACGAGAAGAATTCGAAGGTTTAGTGGAGCCCCAAACTCCATATGTATTGGCCTTATTACAGTCATATAGATCAGTCTTTTGTAATGTGTTGGAAGTTTAGACCGTTTGTCTAGTAAGTGCTGCAATAGTCGAAATCGACGTGCAGTTTCCTGTCTTTTCAGTCTTGTGTGAGGATTCCAGGTTAATCGCTTGTCCAAATGTAGTCCAAGGTAGCGGATCGTCACGGGTTTAGTTCAAATTTAGTAGGATGGTAGATTTAGTAGGTCTATTGATGAAGATAAATGGTTAAAGGGACCACTAATCAATGATTTCTTAAAAATTTCTTCAATTGCATTTATGTTAATACACTTAATGGGCTTAGCGTAACAGCAAAGGATCGGTGTTAGGAGCTGGGTTCGAGTCCGTGGAGAGTGAATATTTTTTTTTTTTATGTCTATTTTTACACAGAAAGATACATAATGGAGTTCAAATTAATTGGATATTAAATGTCTTTAACGATTTTTATTATCATTCGTATAAGTAAAGAATAATTAATAATTACCCGTACAAATAGAGTTGAGCCTGTGAAATACATGAAATAGATTATCAATTGTAGTAATTTTACAAAAATGATGAGTTACAGATCGTTTATATAAAATAATAACAAACAATATACCCAAGCTGGGCTATCAAGATTCGTTAGAATAAAACATTAAAACAAAAACGTCACTTCATATTTGATAATATTAAAAAACTATACCTCCTAATGGAACAATAGGTGACCAGCTCTAAGCAAAATATTTTGCGTTACATATATAAAAAACAGTATAATATCCTGGGGGTACAGACAGAAATTCATACAATTGAGTATTGACCCCTATAACCATATATCTTCATCAACAGAGAAACTAAATCTACCATCCTACAAAATTTGAACTAAATCCGTGACCCAAAGATGTTGCACTCTCCTCGTAAGTAGATAAAAAAATGTGTTCAATGATAAATTAGAATAAATTTTAAAAAAATAAATAAAAAATAACATAGCATCTCTCCTCTATTCATCACGAAGTAATGTATTTTTAAACCTGTAAAATAAACAAAAAGTTGCTTGAATGATAGGGGACATTGTGATTCATTGTTTACTCGTACCTTGGGCAGAGAAGGGCTCAGGGTACAATACGTTGCAGTGACTTATGGTACAATATGAAGACTTCTTGGGCTTAGATTTTTGAATACGGTAAAGAAAAGATAATCATGAGATAGTTGTGTAATAGTGAGATAGTTGACCGTGCATGACTTATACGAGGAGAGGATGGTTGGGGGTGCGTCAAAATATAACTCAAATAAGTTGAAGTAACTTATTTAATGTAGAATTTCTAGCCTTCATCAGGACAAAAAACAGAACGAGATAACAACCAATGAATATAGAAAATAAAAATAAAATATATACAGAATGACATAAAGTAATTATTTTTCAGAATGGAATTAATAAAATAAAGTGATGAGAGAAGTGGAAAATAAAATGTATACATAGGTAATTGAATAAGTAGGTAAAATAATATAATTAAGGAAATAAAATAAAAATGAAGTTATACAACGCAAAGAAATATGAATATATTAGTTTATTCATAACTTCATTCATTTAACTTCATTTTTATTTTATTTCCATAATTATATTATTTTAACAACTGATTCAATTACCTATGTATACATTTTATTTTCCACTTCTCTCATCACTTTATTTTATTAATCCCATTCTGAAAATTATTTACTTTCTGTTTATATTTTATTTTTATTTTCTATATTCATTGGTTGTTATGTTGTTCTGTTCTTAGCCTTGATGAAGGCTAGAAATTCTAGCCGAAACGTTTGCACGATTAAATAAGTTACTTCAACTTATTTTTGTTTTAATTTGACCGCACCCCGCAACCATCTTCTCCTCATATAAAAAAAAAAAATAGTTTACACCCAAACACGTATAGTTTTCTGTATTTTATAAAAAAAATAATTCTGATAAGAATTTTTTATGGAAATAAGTAGGTATGTTAACCCTAAGACACAATGTATCTGAACCCATTTTTTCACATTATAAACTTGTATTTCAGCATACAATCAACGGTTCCTGCAATAAAACACAGAGCAGACCCTGATGTAAAAACCAATGAAACTAAATAACACACCTAACGCGACCATAAAGATCCTCCTTTTATTTCATAATATTAATTTTAACTGAAACTACTTTTCCAACTTCAAATACTTATTATTTTAGTCCACCAGTTGAGGCTAAACCAATCCGACAAGATACGGATCTCTCTAACCACAACTTGGCTCTCAGGTAAGTTCCTACTTTGCTGCAAGTAGAGGCTTCTCTTGTTTCTTACAAAGAAGTTGTTTGGGATAATAATTTTCTCTCAGGTGTTGTTTTCAAGTTGAATTTTGCAGTTGTTGAAAGTTGTGTCCTCGGGGTATTTCCAAGTTTACAGCGTGGAGCAATACTATCTGTGGAACACGTTTAATAAATTCCTTTGGTAAATAATATTACAGTAACATAAATTAAACTTGAATGATAAAAATGATGTAATTAATAAATTTTACTTAATTTTTTAAAGTCAGTAATTTTAAGATTTGATTGTCTTATATTGTCTGGCTTCTATTATGTTAGATCAAACTCAATAGGTTATGTTAAACTTAAAAATGAAGCGTACTTTTTTAATTGTTACATCAAATTAAAAAAAAAAAAATATATATTTTTAAGAAAAGAAATCTACCTTCATGTCTTCCGTCGTAACTTTTGTTACCACGATTAAGAAAAGAAAAAAGATTTATAGGAAATGTGAGATTTCCTTAAGAAAACAAGAAGATTTATCGATATTTGTGTTATAATATTTATAAGTTATGATTATTCCATTTTCAACTTTGGAATATATACAATTATTTTTAACTAGTGGGGGAAACTTGTCTTGTGGGGAAACTTAGCCACCGCGTACTAACCAAGGTGCCAAGATTCATTTCTCGGAACCGTCGACAAATAAATATTAACTGCCAGAGCTGGGAGTCGACCCCACATCGTTCCTTGTGCTCTGGGACCTACTCTCCAACCCGTGACCTCCGTCGCTTAAAACTTTAAAAAGATTAGGTTAATACGTACGGTATTGTTGGCTACGAACCGGAAGATGTAAAATGGGGAACGTTTATTATTTTTTTATCATTTTTTAAAAATTTAATATCAGATCGGCTTAGTGGGTCTTACATGGGTAATGTAAGAGGTACATTTTTTTAACAATTAATTATGGGGGGGGGGAGATACAACGTTATAAATAAAAGAAAAAGGTAAAATAAATAGATAAAAATAATTATTCTCAATAAGAGATAAAAGTAAAGTTAATAACTACAAAAACAACGCCATTTATTGATTAGAAAAATAAATAATTGACTCCTAATGGAAAATTTAAGGAAAGGATAAAAATAAAAATAAATAAAATAAAATTTTAGAATGACAATAACAGAACCCATAAATATACACAGTCCTGCAGCAGCATGGGCTTCAGTCTTCGGGTTGAGGTTGGGTTTCCCAAGTTGTAGGTCACTGCTCCTATAACTGTAAGTAACTGGGGGTGGAACTTCATGAACATTTTTTTTATGTAACCCTCTATTGTATCCATTTGTAATTCCTGACGCAATTGGCTGTGTTACCATTTCGGGTCCTTCATTTAGTTTTGGATTTTTCCTATACTCAGGAAAAACCCTAGTGGTTTTAAAGATCACTAATGAATTTTAAATCAGATTTCATAAATTAAAAATAGAGGATGCGATTTAGTGATAGAAATTTCTAATCTGAATATTTAACACACAGTTATCTATGTTCAAAAAATATGTTACACATTTCGAAAACAGAAAAACTTATGATATAACTTATTTCTCCAATTGGATTAAACTAGTAAAATATCAATTGTTGGATTTAGCAAAAATATCATGGTATCAAATGTCACTAGTCCCGATCCTGAAATAGACCCAGCAGAAGGCCTATGTTTGCTGATTGATGACGCAGCAGCGAAGGGATGTGGTGTGGTCAGTCCAAGTGATGAGTTGGCTGAGGCAATTAGACCCGATTGGCTGCTTCTAGTTTCACCGACTGGCTAATCAACCAACTGCGCTCTTTGTATCTGCGTTCCAGCTCAACCACGTTTTGTCAATTTGCTGTCGGGTAATATTGCCTAGTCTTGTGTTGAAATAATTGAACTAGTCAATACGTAAATATATTTTTAGATAGCACAATGTCAAAGGTAAAGGACCTTCCTAATGTTGGAGTTAAAGATCTATATATTCCAATTTATTCTGATAATGTAAATTACTTTTGTTCTCTTATATATCTTCTCTTCTTCCGTTTTCTTGAAGAGTTAATTTTAAGAGTTTTTTATTTATTTATTGACATTAACAACTGTATATAAAATACAACAAGCAAATTTGAAGTAAGATCATAATGATATGATACAGCCTGTAGAAAAACTACCCATTGGTAGAACTCTAAAAACATTTTACAATATAAGGTCACGAGGTCATATTCTTTTTAGGCGCCACGGGGGATTTCCAGAAATGGAAGAGGAAGCAAGGTTAGGTCTTTATGGATGGTTTTATTTGTAGCAAAGTAAAGAGTATTGAGTATTTTATGAAGGATTTTGGATTGTAAGTATATATTGTAAGATACGTGAGGAATTCGAAGGTTTAGTGGAGCCCCAAAGCTCAACTCCGTATGTCTAGATGGGCCTTATTATTGTCATGTAGATCAGTCTTTTGTAATGAATTGGAAGTTTATACCGTTTGTCTAGTAAGTGCTGTATTAGTCGGAATCTACGTGCAGCTTACTGTCTCTTCAGTTTTGTTTGAGGATTCCAGGTTAGTTGTTTGTCAAGGTGTAGTCCAAGGTAGCGAATTTGTTCTACATGGGTAAGAGCCACATTATTAAAGCATACTGTAGGGCAATCGGCAGGTTTACGGCGAAGAGTAAAGGTGATTTGATGGGATTTATTTTTATCCTCCAATTTCGGCACCATTCTTCGAGGGTTGTGATGTGGAACTGGAGACTGGAGTGTTAAGGATACAATCAAAGGGTTATTATTAACTCTGAGCACATATGTGTCATCAGCATACGTGGTAAGGATAGTGTTAGAAGTTGTCAGCTGTATAGATGGTGTAGAGGATGGGACCGAGGATACCGCCTTGAGGAACACCAGCGGATTGAAAATAGAGGGATGAATAGGAACCATTATGGTTTACTTGGAATGATTTATCAGTAAGAAAGGAACGGATGATGAGAAAGTATGTAGGAGGTAGAAATTTACGGAGTTTGTAAAGCAGTCCCTGGTGCCAATTTAGTATAATAGGAGTAATATAGTAACATTGTCTTTTATTTTGAATTTATATAGAACACTGGTTTATGACAATACAAAATTTTCAGGTCGCAATACATACCAGACCTAACCGAAAAAAATAAATAAAATAATGTGAACCAACATATGACCATGACAATGTTATAACACAGGTTTATACAATAAAAAAAAGCTGCATTGCCAATTATCAAAAATATAAGATAAAAGAGGTAAATTAGAAAAGTAAAATGCAATATATATATACATTGCATTTTACTTTTGAGGATTGACTGAGAAAACTTAATATTTGAGAGACATCTAAAAAACTCGAAATCATAATAAAATTGTCACAAAATGTTAAAGATATAAACTTCACAGCTTTGGTTAACCATAGCATAACTTAAAACCATAATTTTAACTCCAAAACCCCACCATAATAGACAAAAAAAATACAAAACTTACATGAATCTTAGAAGTAATCCACATAACCAAAAGTATAAACAATACTGTAAACTACAAAACTGAAATTATCCAATTCAAAACCATAATATTTAACCTGAACAGCAAAATTTATTAAATATAGAAATGTTAACAGGAAGGTAGACAAACAGCATATATGTATATTGCTATGTCTAAAGAGATATTACCTAGTACAACTTCACATTGATTTGAGCTAAAGGGACAGATGATTGTATCTTTAGTGAATAATATTGTTCAAACGCTGTTGTGTTATAACCATATGGAAAAAAATTCAATAAATAAATTGGTGTACATAACAATGAGGTATAATTGAGTGTATGTTATTAATTGTATACATAAAAAAATTGTTAATAATTGTTACATAGATTGTTATAATTGAAGGAGTACTAGTACAAGAAGATGGAGAAACAGGAAACGTTGTACAGCCAAATATAGAATATTTTAAAGGAAGTTAATTTTTCACTTCAGCCATCATAATAAAAAGAACGAACAACTTCTTAGGAAATAAAATCAAGAATTTCTGTGTTTTTATTTCCTTTGTTTCAATTTTTATATCATAAGTTTTATGTTTTATGTTATTTTTTTACATAGTCCCCCATGTTAAAAGCGCTATTGTTCTTATATCCTGTTTTTATCAGCTCCTAATAAGGCCAACAACTTAAGATATCGGCACTCAATAAATTGTGTTTTTCCTTGGTTCAAAAATAAGGATTTAGAATTACAGAATTGCTAGATATACTTTATTTACACTATATGAAGAGAGGATATACAGATACTATATACAATCACTATCTACAGACTTCTACGTACAAGGTGACTCCTAGACAATCTTCAATGTTCCTTCAACAGCACTATTGAATAGCATGATCCTTACCTCTAACATAATATGTGTATGGGCAATATGAGGTACGTTGGTCGATGAATACGTTGAAGAAGGTTGTCGAGAGAATGAGATTTTAAAGTAAGAACAAAGACAAGCAATTGGCCTTCTTCTGAAACCTATCTATCAATGTGCTAGTTACTTAGCAGTATTTTATGAGACTCGAGAATTTCCTAGCTTATGCTGTCAAAGAAAGGACACAACATACCCTTGCCTTGGAAATCGTTTACATATTAGTAACAAAAGATAACATAAAGCCATGAAGTCCAAGTATTAACTATTTTTCCACTCTTTGTAAGATAAACATACAAACTATCGAGTCGTATTCGGTCGCCTGGAAGATACCGTCACTAGAAGAGAAGTTACACGGAAATTTACAGTTCTGAAACTAAGAAGAGCTGCAGACATCATAGTTCTCAGTTTGATTTCTGGAAGATAGTTCGTGATGGTTTGCAGTTGTGTCACTGAACCATTCCAGCTGTCAAAGTTTCTGGAAGGGCAAGAGAGACAGACCTGGCTCCGTATAATACCGACAATTGTTTTAGTCGCCGTCTTCTACTCTTCATGAATAACTAAATGCTTTATTAAATCTTACCTGGTTAAGAGCAGAACCGTCTTCAAGAAGTTCAAATTTACTTTACACGTTCTTAAATCCATACATGTGCAGAAGTTTTGAATATTCAATTCGTATACTACACAGAATGTTGCTAAGTATTTCATAAATATTCATATAATTTTTTTTATTTTATTTATTTATTGAATTCTAAAAACAGTTTACAATATAAGGTCACGAGGCCATCTTCTTTTCAGCAAGCAGGTTAGAAACGAGTGGGTTTGGGTGGTTAGGGAGTTTATTATGGATGGAATAATATCGGGTTCGGGCTAGATCGGTTACATAAGGAACATTTAGGTCTTTATGGATGGTTTTATTAGTAACAAAATAAGGAGCATTGAGGGTTTTACGAAGGATTTTGGATTTCATATAATTTAAAACTTTTTTTTAAAATAATAATAAAAAAAATCCAATCCTATATATGTATTAATAGTATCACAACAGAATGTCCATATTTTTATTTTAAAACAAGGAATTAAGTATTTCTCAAATATTATTTCAAATAATTGTAAATAAAAGTATTTGTACTTTGCTGAATTATTAATAAATGATATAAATCGTGGTGTAAAATATTTAATAAATTAATTTTTTTAACGTCTGGATAAGTGCTATACTTAATTCCCTGTCTGAATGAACCAGCAATGAACTCTAAGAACCAAGACATGCGAAACATTTAAATTAATCGATTCTTGATTTCATACGATCTTAAAATTGTATATATTGTATAGTTGACCGTAAAAAATTGATATATAAGAATATGGACAGGATTGTGATCAAAAGAGAAACAAAAATAGTTTACAACTATTTATTTTCCGACGTTTCGCCCCACTTTGCAGGGCTTCATCAGGGCTAAAAAGATACAAAAAATTACTGAGAATATTACAACAATAAGATACAATAAGGCAATTTAAGTTGGATAAATATTATGTAAAAATAAAGAGATAAGAAATTACTTATAAATAAAAGGAAGGAAGACGTAAAATAGTATCAATATAAAATAAAATTGAAAAAGAATGATAAGAATAAAAAATAAGTAACAATGGTAAGAGTAAAAATTATTGAAAAATACGTAAAATATACAGTTAAAAAAGTGCAGGAGACGAACAAAAAAAAAAAATAGAGAAAATAAACGTCTTGAAAAAATAATTATAAATAAAAAATAATAATGATTTTTTTAAAATAATTTATTTATTGTTATTTACAACTGTATACATATATACACATCAAGCAAATTTGGTGTAAGTGATATTATGACATGATACAAACATGTGGGGAATTTACCCATTAATAGAACTCCTAAAACACTTATAAAGGAGAATATTACGAGACCATCTTCTTTTCAGACGCCTAGGAGGATTATTAGGTAGTGAAGGAGAAGCCAGGTTAGAAACGAGTTGGTTTGGGTGGTTGGGAAGTTTATTATGGAAGGATTGGTATCTGGTTCTGGCCAAATAATGGTATTAAAACGATAATAACTGAGAAAAGAACATGTCAGGACCACCTACCTGTTCAAAGCGAAAGGTTGAACAGGAGGCGACAATGAAGCGGAAGCGTGGAGGAGTGGGGGGGGGGGAGGTGGCCAGACTTTCAACGGCTATATTTCTATTTCAAATACGTCGCGTATACAGGAAGTAGTCAATTTATTTATATGTAATTTCTTATTACTTTATTTTTACATAATATTTATCCTATCTTAAATTGCCTTATTGTAGTAATATTCTCAGTTTATTTTGTATCTTTTCAGCCCTGATGAAGCCCTGCAAAGTGAGGCGAAACGTCGGAAAATAAATAGTTATTTTTATTATATAACTATTTTTATTTCTTTTTTGACCGCAACCCTGACCATCTTCTTATATAGATCTTAAAATTGATTGTATTTTCAAAATCTAGGTCTTCTGTAACCCAATAACGTACCCCCAGAAAGAATAAATTAAAGAAGTTAAAAATTAATCTTTTCGTGAACCCACGAATTTCAAAATCAATAATACTTTAAAAATTTAGCCCTTATATATCCCATTAATATACCTCAAAAAAAAAAAATCCAAAAAGTTCATATTAATCAATTTATGAACGCCTTCCTAGAGGCTGGTTATTATTGTTTATATAAAATAAATTGTATATATTTTAAGAATCATAACTTTTTTTATGCTATTAAAACTAAAACTGACAATCACATAGAACTTTCATTATACATTGATTTTTAACAAGCAACATTATTATTAATAAAGTAGCTTGCCTTAAATACACTTCACACTCACATCAATAATTTAAAAACTTTTTGGATGCTATTCTACCTAGGTCACTAATTTCAGTTAATATTAGCCTCTGAGACAATACAACATTAGGGAATCATATTGACTTTTTGATAAGCTTTTCTTAGCTTATGTCTAATTATCTATTTTGTCACTGTTCACATTAAATATTAAAACTTTTAAATACAATCAATTTAACACTTTTTGTTCAACTTTTACCTTCACGACATAGTCCAGTCCAAACCATAGCTATTTCGCTGACGATACAGCTGTGTTCTCTCAACATGATGACATTATAATCGCTAGAAACACTTTGCAAAGTCACCTTAATGATCTAGAACAATATTTCACTAAATGGATGATTAGCTTGAACAATAAAAAATGTAATTCAAAAGATTTAACTCTTCGACGCCCACCAGACCCACCGGAACTAATCCTCAAAGGTAAAAATGGAAATGGAATCCTGCCAGTGAAACAGTAAGATACCTGGGAATTCACCAAGATCGCTGCCTTACCTGGAATCACCATATCAACATCAAACTAACTCAAACTTATGCTAGGTTAGCAATGCTATATCAGAAACTCCAAACTAAAACCAGAAACAACTGCTCTTATATTTCAAACAATTCTCAGGCCACAGCTGATGTATGGCTGTGAAGTCTGGGGAGCGGCATCCTTTACGAAAAGGAAAAAAATACAATCTTTTCAAAATAAAGTCCTAAGAATCGGAGTTAACGCTCCTTGGTTGATAAGAAATAGCTAATTTTATCGCGAATTACAGATAGAGCCAATAGAGGATTACATCAAAATACGGTTCATGAAGTTCCACTCCCAGTGGACAGTTAAAGGAGCAGTGACCTTCAACCTGAGAAACCCAACCTCAACCCGAAGACTGAAGCCCAGACTGCTACAGGACATTCTGTTATAAATTTTATTAAATATAAAATTAATTCATAGTCACACTACCTCTATTTTACTTTTTATTATGACTCATTTTATTTATTCATTATTATTTTTGCAATCTGATACATACATATATATTTTGTTTTCTGATACGTAGATTGACTGAAGTATCTTTTTATTTTGAATATATTATTTTCTTTTTTTAAAAAATATTATCGGCCGAAACGTTCGAATGTATATCGAATGTATGAACGTAAATTTCACTTTATTTAAACAATTTTTATTTTAATTTTTCGTCAAACAGCAGATTTTAATTATTAATTCACACAAATCTCACATTTTTAACATTATTTTGCATGTAGCAGGCTGGCGATAAAATAGCAAAGTCTTTATTTTATTTTTAAATAAATGAAGTACCTTCAAAACTTAAATTAGAAAATTATTTATTTACTTCTGAGCTATCGCTACTCCATTGAACCATTGGCAGTATTCGAGTTTATAATACATGTTATGAAATTTTGTTGTTCATATCGATAGAATTCCCATTAGGGATTTGACTTCCATTTCCTAATCGTCCATTACCGTTGATAGGTTTATTTTACCAAGGGAGAGTACATAGAACGCATATTTAAATCGTTAATGCACAATGGAAAATCAGTTGTTTCAAGCTTCTATCCATTTAATTATTGAGTAGTATTCATATAGGCTCAAAGGATAATACAAAACGTACATTAATAACTTATGTTGGTTGAGCTTATTTTAGCTTACCGAGCACCGAATTGGAGCTCTGACGGTCATCATAAAGAGAATAAACTTATTACTAATAATCCAGTTTTTTCAGTATAATACTATAGCTTTTAACTATTATATTATACATATATTTTTTTAATATTTACTTTTTTACTTTATATTTATTTGAAATGAAAAATAAACGTATCAAAATAGTGGAATGAAACTATTTATTATTAACTAACGTTTAGCCCAACTTTGCAGAGCTTCGTCAGGGCTAAAAAAAAATTGTAAGAATTGACAAAACAATAAAATAAATATCATTATTTATCTCATATATTTGCTTATTGTAGTTGTTTCGGGTAGCTTAATGTTAACCGAAAGTCTGAAATGGATTGGGGAGCTTCCATAAGAAAGGCACTACCAGCGCCCCTAGTGGCCTCTAGCACTCTCGCTGGGAAGAGAAGCAACCTGGGAATCAAAAAGCCATCTTGTTTTTTTTGCCAACAGCAGTTCTCCTTTTTTCCTTCACTATCATCTTAAGTGCAAAATGAGTGAGTGGAGAGACTCTGAAGTGCCCCCCCCCCCTGCTGTAGAGGAGGAGAGAGAGAGATCAAGAAATGAAGGAATTATATAGAAATTAAAAATGAGGGGGGAGTAATCGGAGAATGTAATAAGTCCACCTAGTTCAGCATAATTAACATGCATCATCATCAACCACATCACTAAATCTACAGTTTTCCATAGCCCAGTTATTCCAAATTCATTAACACATCTAACAACAAATGTTTTTTTTCGTCCACCCCCCTACTACTTGTAACTTGGCTTTTCCTTTACAGTTAACCTTATTTTATTTTAATTATATACAGTCCACTACATCCCACCAGCTGATCAAAAGTGAATGTGTGCCTGGCCTTCAGTGGAAGTGGCGTACTTCATAAAGTAGTATTAGACAAGAGATTTGATGATTCTGTCATTTTACTTATCTATATTATAAAAAATCTTACCCTTTTTGAGGGTTTGCCAAGAAGTGGGGAAAATTCATACCCGAGAGCAGATGCCATACTTAGCAGTTGTCATCTATGTTTCAATCTTCCATTTATGTTTATTCGCTATTTTTATTAATTTTCTTAATGCTACCTTTTACACCTCACCTTTACCATATTTATTTCGCCTTCTGTTTTTCTTTTACACCTACCTCTTAACCATATTTATAACTAGTTCTAACGAATATTTGTTTATAATTTATTACTCTAGTTCTGTATTCACAATTCTATCACACATGGCTATATCTACTAGTAACTAGTTTCTAGTCCACGTATATTTATTATTCCTTAAATTATAATTATTATATTTTTTAATGCTTAAAAACAAAACAAAAATTTTCTCTGTATATTTATTTTAATATTTTGTCAATTCATACAATGTTGGTATCTTGTTTTTCATTTAGCCCTGGCGAAGCCCTACAAATTGGGGCGAAACGTTAAATAACAATAAATAGTTTTATTTTACTATTTTGATACCTTTATTGACAGCCACCTTCCTACAATCTACTTCATACGGTCAACTATGGTCTTCCAATATGAAATGAGAAATCGTTTATTATTCTGGGACTGGTAGTGGAGTAATTTTCATTTTACAATAATATATATTGACAAAAAACAGTGCGACCGCACTTAATTAAAACTTATATAAATAATTTTAGATAAAGAGAAGAAAAAAAAATTAAAATCCTAATTGACTAAATACATAAATAATAAATCAAAAAAGGTAGTTACAAATTGTCTGTACTTGGTGAAGTAAAAGGTAATTAAATAGAACGGTTTTAAACGAGGAAATGGTACATGACGTATGTTAGAGGGGATGGAGTAATTATTATCTGTATTTGAATATATGCATATTGTTATATCCTTGTAGATAATTGCTGATTTTAAGTAATATATAACCTATAAATTCATATAATTAGTACTATAAATTCATATAAATAGTACTATATAACCCATAAATTCATATAAATAGAACTATATAACCTATAAATTCATATAAATAGTACTATATAACCAATAAATTAAATTTTCTTGTTAGAATTTTTATCACATTAAGTTGTTATGAGACAATACAACATTAGGGAATCATATTGACTTTTTGATAAGCTTTCCATAGCCTATGTCTAATAACCTATTTTGTCACTCTTCACATTAAATATTAAAACTTTTAAATACAATCAATTTAACACTTTTTGTTTAACTTTTACCTTTACGACATCGTCCAGTCCAAACCATAGCTATTTCGCTGACGTTACAGCTGTGTTCTCTCAGCATGATGACATTATAATAGCTAGAAACACTTTGCAAAGTCACCTTAATGATCTAGAACAATATTTCATTAAATGGATGATTAGCTTGAACATTGAAAAATGCAACTCAAAAGTTTTTACTCTTCGACACCCACCAGGAGCACTGGATCTAATCCTCAAAGGTAAAAATGTCAAATGGAATCCTGCCAGTGAAACAATAAAATACCTGGGAATTCACCTAGATCGCCTCCTTACCTGGAATCACCATATCAACATCAAACTAACTCAAACTTATGCAAGGTTAGCAATGCTATATCAGAAACTCCAAACTAAAACCAGAAACAACTGCTCTTATATTTAAAACAATCCTCAGGCCACTGTTGATGTACGGCTGTGAAGTCTGGGGAGCGGCATGCTTCACGAAAAGGAAAAAACTACAATCTTTTCAAAATAAAGTCCTAAGAATCGCAGTTAATGCTCCTTGGTTCATAAGAAATAGCCAATTGCATCGCGAATTACAGATGGAGTCAATAGGAGATTACATAAAAAAAAAAACGGTTCATGAAGTTCCACTCACAGTTACCGACAGTTAAAGGAGCAGTGACCTACAGCCTGGGAAACCCAACCTCAACCCAAAGACTGAAGCCGTCCCAGATTTTCTAAAATTTAATCCCCTAGACATATAATGTTTTCATAAATATATATTTGTACTATATTAAATCAAAAATATACTATTAAAATTAATTAGCATCATTTGAAACAATGTATTTACTGCGAGTCGATCGAGTATTTTAAGATATACAATCTAAACAAGAATTAATTATTGAACCCAATAGTTGGGAGAATTATTCACTTAATTAAAACAAGGAGAAGACAAATATTCATCTGTTGGAAACTGAAACAAAAGTGTGAATAAAGCACAAGCGCTTTTGATTTTTGGAAAAACACCGAAGCGCTACCTGGATTAACCCATCGACTAGCTTGGGCATGCTCAAATTTACCATTGTTTGACAAACGTGTTGAGGAACTTATATACTTAGGATAAGACAATTTTTTTTTAAAAAAAATCAAAGCGAAAACTCCTTCTAAGATACGTAACATGATTTGTTAGGCTTTGATTTGTGTTCGTTAGCAGCAATCAGACGGAAGAGAGGGAACCAAGGCCTGTAAGATCAGAGAGATTGCCTTCCCATCCGACGAAATCTCTGTTGATTTAGTCACCACTGGCTGTCTCCAGGATTCACCTTCCTTTAGCTTTCTATATATCTTCTATTTCTATATCTTTCGCTAAAGATGTTTATCTTTAGAGTATTGTTATATTTGAAGTAAAAACTTTTTGAAGACATTGGAGCGAGTATGTTAACTTTATAGGTAATTGTTGAAGTAGACTTAATTCTATTTAACAATTGTCATAAAGTTCAAATACCGCCACTTGTAAAACTGATTTTTGTAAAAGTTGGGATTTATATTTTTTATGTGACCTCGGAGTTAGCCAGTACAATACCTTCATTCATATTATTCATTCATATTCTACTGTAGTTCTACGTGACTAAAAAAATTAAAATCATTTACATAAAACCATAACAAACAATATCCTTAAACTGGGCTATCTACTATCTTACATTTAAAAACAAATAATCATTAGATATTTAACAATAGAAAATAATAACTACAAATCCTATCGAGAAGATAAGTATACAGCTTTAAACATGAGATATTGGGTTATATAAGTAATGACAGTTTAAAATCCAACGCGAGGGTACCGACAGATATTCATATAAAGATTTTGAGCTATTATTAATTTCAACTTGCGCTATAAAACCCTTAAGTTGGGGACTGCTTCACAAAGGCGGGAAAGGCTTGTTATTTTTCAATTTTGAAAATGATTGGATCGCGCCTTTTGTACAGAAACTTGAAAGTTAGAATTTACAAAACTATTATCCTTCCCACTTATTTTATGGATGCGGAATGTGGCCTCTTACATTAAGGGAAGAACAGCCCCTTAAGGTTTTTAAAAATAAATTATTACGTAAAATATGTGGACCGAAAAAGGATGAACTAACTTAAGGAGGCTACACAACATTAAATTGATGGAACAACCGCCAGTAAATATAGTTCAGGTTATAGGATTGCGGCGAATAAGATGGGCGTGGAAGGTTGTAGGGCTTAGTAAAGAGCGTATCCCTAAAATATTAATAAACACCGAACCGACGGGTAAATGTCTGAGGGGTAGACCGAAACGTAGATGGGAGGATTGCGTTAACGCTAGATTGAGGCATGAACGTGAACCCAAAAGCATGATCATGAACAAATCACCTTCTTGCACACCGTTGTTCAAGAACCAGTACTTCCTTACAAAGTACTGATCACCTGACCCATCAATAGGTTATAACGGTAAAATTTTTCATTTTCTTAGTTATTTAAGTGTAATGAATAGTTCTCGATCATTCTAAGGCCTTTGTTTTGGAATACATGTATTTATTTTTTTTTTTATGTTGGTTAAATCAATGAAACTCCTTTTGCGACTGGAGCATGTCCTGATAGATCTTATTACTAATTTTAAAAGTATAAATTTATTTATAGGGCTTTGTTTTGATTTTTTATTAAAATGTGGGAAGATTTCGTATATTATTCGTATTTTAAATTAATTTTCCGCTTAAATAACAGTTTATTACGATTTGGCAAATGGGAAATGATTATTTAAAACTATGTCCATGGGAAGTTAAGATCGCCGTTTCGGAAATTTTTTTTTTTTTTCATTGTCTAGGTAGCTCTATATAATTCGTTAGTTCTGACTCCAATTGAAGAGGTACTGTATACTAGAAGACCTTGACAATGCGTGTTCAGAATAGGTTAAGTTGCTGGATATTTATAGGAACTAATCGTAAATCCTCGAAGGATGGAAACTTAAATGGTCATGAAAAGAAGGCAAGTCCTACTGGAACACACTGGAAGGAAGGAGACTTCACTCAGTAGAAAACAAGCCAACGGTCATGAAGGGGGTAGAGAAACCTACAGGAACTAGCTGTTGGCCCTTATGAAAGTAGGCATATGATAGAGGAAAGATCCAGAGAAATTTTCTGATTATTTTTTTGTGTAGACAGGAAAAAATCAGAAAATTTCTCTGGATAGCTAAGTTTGTGCTTAGTCAACTCTCCGGGCTATTAAACGCCATCGAGAGATACTGCATATTAGACGTTAGCTTTTGATGGATCAGAAGATTAATTAAAATAGTTTATGTATGATTTTACAATTTATTATATGGTTGTTATATGATTGAACTTAAAGTATATACACGAAATAATAAATAGGTACATCAAAATACGATGTTTGTGTGATGTAACGGTCGAGCGGTAGCTTGAATGGTGATCAACAGATAGTAGCATGGTCGCTACACAATGTTGATCCCCATGAGGAATTGTTTAAGGTTCTTAGACGTGTTTTTGAAAGCTTCTTTTAGTCTATTAGTGATTGTGTCAATTTATTCAAAGAGGAATATGATGCCATGTCATTGTTTGATAACAAGGTCTAAATTAGTATTTTTGATTATTAGAAAGTCGTTTATGAATAAATTGAATAATATTGGAGTTAATAATGATCCTTGCGGGAGACAGGCAATGGTATTTTGTAACAATAACTTATTTAAGAAATAAATAATAATAAACTATTCTTAAGCATTTATTATTCTTTCGTCCTCTTCCCCGTCCCCATATCCTTATAACATTGCTTGTTTTAATTTCGTTCTCTACGGAATGGCATTTCTATTGTACTTATTGTTAAGCGAGAATGCATTGACTGATTCCTCCATAAAATAAATGTGAAAAGAAAAAAAAAATCCTGGCAACAAAAACAAATATCTACGGGCTTCAGTGACTATGTTTATTTTCTATATTTCCACCCTACCCAAACAAGCAGGTAAATCAGAGCTTTGTTTTCTCGGAAAGCCTGTGTGAATAAAAGAGAAAATGTATTGAAAATATGCAGCTAAAATAAACCTCGTCGGAGGATTTCTTTTTTTTTTTTTTTTTTTTTTTTTTTAATAAAAACGGATACGAGAGTATGCAACCCGGGCTCTTTTTCTTTCTTATAATAGAAGTTGAGAGCGAAGGTCTTTGTCGTAAGTAAAAATATACTCAAACAACGAAAACACAAAGTCATGTTAGGTCCTTTAAAATTTGTATACTGTTTTTATGACAATGGTTGATTTGTTGTGTGTATATATATATTAAAAAACATTTTCTACATGTCTATAAAAAATATGTTATTGAAATTTGATTTAATATAATTTTGGTCAGTTTTTTGATGGCGTGAAAACGAAAATGAACTCTATTGCATTTCCTCACGTTCATATTATTCGTAAAATCATAATATTCAATGCCATTTTTATGACATTAAAATCATTTGTTGCATCTACTTTCCCAAATGACAAGCTTTGAACCTTTAAGGTATAAAAATATACCAAATTACGCAAACTAGAATTTGAGATATAGGATATTATATTTATAATTGCTTAAATAAATTATAGTGACTTTTTATTACCTTTGATACCGCTGCTGTTTGCTGGTTTGTAATACAACTACTTAGAGCCACCAAGAGCATTACAGGCCGACATAATGCCACCTTGCAGCTAAGACGGGAACTACTATCATCAGACAAATATATATTGGTGGTATACATTATTTCTTTTTTATTTTATACATTTAATAATTATTGCTTATATAAATTTATTGTGGTATTCCTGAAGTATTAAAGCCAACAAATATTACTATTGAGTCTTCTGATCCAATATAAATAACGTCTTTTACGTAGCATGACGTTTCGATGGCTCTCGATGGCGTTTTAAAGCATAGAGGTACTTTCTAGCACAAACTTGAGGTGAGAAAATCCATCTCGATGAACGGATATGTAATAGAGAGTAGTATCCATTTTTGCAAGGACCTAAAGGGAATATCAGTAAGGCCTGTCATCCCCTTCAGTATTATAAGCGAATACCTTACGGAGTGGAGTTTTCATCGTGGGGGGATTTACAGCTATCCAAATTACTGAAACTCATGAACACACTCTGCCAATACCTTGCGGTATGGAGTACTTCATCACTTAAATTGGCGCCCGAACTAATTGTGTATCGACGAAGGTATTTGTTGTTCGTGAAATGTTGGATGCACTTAGTTTGCAGATATAAAAAATATGAAACTGCAACAAATGGAAACGCAACTACCTAATTTAATATGATCATAAGTAAGAGTAAAAAAAAAAAAAAGGAATGGTTTAGGTAAGAGAATCGAAATACAAACAGAAGTATAAATTCTAAATACTTTACTATCAGACACGAAACAAGAAAATTTAAAGTAAAGTGAAAATAGAGACATAACAGTTGACATGAACATTATAAATGAGATATAAAAAAAGTAAGGGATCGGTTAAGAATGTTGGTGGAATATTTATGAAGTCATTAATTGAACCCGAGGGGGTGAGGGAATTTTTATCTCTCAAGCTCTCGTGCAGGAAGAGAGTGGGAACGGATTAAGTAATCAAGGGAAAGTAATGCATACATATAGCAATTATTTATTAGGAAGGTTTTTTTTATTTATATGTTATACTAAAATATTATGATTCAGTAGTTATTTATGCATAATTGTTTTTCACATATTTATAAATTATTGGAAGATTATTGATTGACCGTGTGTATAGGTGAATGGAATATGGTCCGGGTGCGGTAAAAAAAAAACTCAAATAGTAGAATTATACTATTTTATTGAGCCAACGTTTCACCCCACGTTGCAGGGCTTCGTCAGAGCTAAAAAAGATACAAACACTATAGTTACAAAAAGGAAAAAAAGAAAAAAACATAAGTGTAAAATAACAGGGGTATAAAATGTAAAAACGTAAGATATAATAAGAAAAATTAAAGGTTATAAATAGTAAATGAAAAGGGTAATAGTAACAGATAGATAACGTTGGCAGATAGATAATATTGGTAGTAACGTTGGCTCAATAAAATAGTACAATTCTACTATTTGAGTTTTTTTTTACCGCACCCGGACCATATTCCATTCATTTATAAATTATATCCTCCTTAAATAAATTATGTCTTAATTATACCTATATTATTCTAATTTCAATTCAATTCCCCTCCTGTCTCCTGCCTGAGTCATATTTGATTAAGCATTATCCTGGAAACCACACATTACCTAAATTTCCCCTCGAACCAAAGCTAACCTGAAGCAATTCAATAGAATCCTTTATCTCCTTCAGCTTAAAATCCGTCAACTCTTAGTTTCCTCTCTTGTTTTACCCCACTTTGATGGCTGCCTATGGCTGCCTGGTATATAGTGGACTCTAGAGCAGTTTCGAATCTAAACTTAAACATCTTATGAATTGCGCAGTACGATTTATTTTCGGAATCGCCAGAGATACGGACATAACCCAGAATCACACCGAGCTGAAGTGGCTCAACCCATCCTTCCGATGCCAGTATTTGCTAGCTTCCTTTCTATCCCAAGTAATTAGTACTCAGCGCCCCTCCTATATCCTAGAAAACCTTCAATTTATATTCTCAATCCAATCCAATTCCTTCGTCCCGTTTATCTGACATCTACCCTCCACCTCGCCGAACTACTGCTTTTGATAAAATATTTTTCACCCCTTTCTCTGGAACTCAACGTACGTCATGTAGCAACCCTTCCCTCCTTTAAAACCCTTCTATTTAACTACAGTTTGCTGCAGCAATAATCCATTGCTTTAATCCAATATTATAATAGTACAGATAATTTGTATAAAAACTGCCTTTTTGTTTTTGTTTTTTATGTATTTAGTCAACTAGTTAAAAAAACAAAAAATTCTCTTTAAAATTATTTATATTTAATTTTAATATAAGTGCAGTCACATTGTTTTGGCCAATATATCTTATTGTAATATAACAATTACCTTATAATTGTTCTACAGACATCTAAAACCACCTGGACTAATATGTAATATATATTTAAGGATCATTATCTGTACTCTGGTCACATTTTTTTTACTGAGGTCAGTCAGAAACAAGCGAAGATCTACCTCGCCCTAGGTAATATCAGTAAATATATAATTTTTTTTGTATTCTACAGATCTTGTAGATTTTTGGCCACCTGAACTAAAATACAGGGTATTTCTGGGTTTCT
>NW_027107601.1:465168-467907 GCF_000696795.3 Halyomorpha halys | reverse complement strand
TCACCCGATTAACAAATTCGCTCTCCGGAATTCACCCTCCTAGATCCTCTTCAGTGACCCGCTAAACAAATTCACTATTAGACGGCAATGTGAGATCAAACCATCATTCATAGTCACAGCAGTAGATCAGTTTACCAAAAACAAACAAATAGATACATTTTACGAGAATAAGACTAACAAATAGATGCATTTGCACAAAATCCATTTGGTGATACTAACGCTTTGTTTAGGAGATATCCTCACAAATATTTTTATGGTAGGAAGATAATCCGGGTGGTGGGCAATACAGTTATCAAAATAGTAGAAGAACACTATTTATTGCTAACCACGTTTCGGCCCACTTTGCAGGAGTTCGACAGGGCTGTCAGATTGACTACAGTTACTATTTGGATACCTTTATTGACCACCAACCGGACTATCTTCCTACAATCAAATTCATACTCTCAACTATTTTCTTTCAAATATTTTTATTGTTATGAATTATTTAGGTTATAATAAATATATGAATATAGGTTCCAACTACTTTATTAGTATTCTTTAAAATATAAAATTTTTATTTGTTATTAGAACCCCTAAATATGAATTTTTATGGAAACAGAAAAATAAAAATTTTCAGGTCTACTTATCATTAGGTTTTTTTTTTTTAAATCACAAAACTAGCGATAATCTTAACACTAATTTATAGGAGACTTGGAAACTTATTTAGGCTGATAAGTGTAAGTTGTGTGATATGTGGACCACACAATATTTTTTCTTTTGTATTTATGTTACCTTTCATTTTTTACGTGCATTTATTTTTCCATGCTGTCAAATTTATTTTTTTTTTTTTAGTATATTTATCGGAATTCACACCTATACATTATAATACATCTAGTAAATTTGATCTCAGTTACAATGGAGTGAAAGAGGCGTATAGAGAACTACACATTGGTAGCACTCTAATGAAGTTTTTACACTAGTAGGTCTCGTGGCCATCTTCTTGTTAGTCGCCTCGAGGAATTCGAAGGTTTAGTGGAGCCCCAAAGCTCAACTCCGTTTGTCCAGATGTAGTCCTAGGTAGTAGATCTGTTCGACAGCGGTAAGAGCAACATTGTTAAAGGAAACTGTAGGGCAGTTGGTAGGAAATTGAATTTAAAGTTGATATATTCAGTCAGTTTTTATTTAAATTTTATCAGAATTCTCTACTATTCACCTATTTAATTTAGCTAGCCCTAATACACGTGAAGCCAGCTCTCTTTAGCCGTGAGTCAATCTTGTGGGTTATGTAGTCCCACTGAGGTCAACCCCTCATAAAGTGAGTCCCCTTAATTAGAGAAAAATATGGTGGTTTTGCGTGATCTTGAAAAATCACCTCCTTGTACTATCGTTGTTCTAAAAACAGTGCTTCCTTACAAAGTACTAAATCCGAGACCCTTAATGGATCGTAGGGGTCCACATTATTATTATTTATATCTTTCAAAAATGATCTTTTGGGATATTTAATGATCCCATTGGACAGATATAAAAAAAGTATTATCCTATTTCTCTGATCCTTAAGGTGTACTCATTAGGTCGTTGCTTATGAAATGTCATTTTTCACAGGAAAGTTTGTTTAGTAAAAAAACTTAATGAAGTCAAAACATTTTTATTTACAATATTAACCCCCATTTTCAATACATTTTCCCCGATTCGTTATCAATTTTTCAATATCAGAACTGAAATAATCAGGGTTTTGTGGAAAAATGAATTCAGAAAATATGTTTATGTCCTGATAATCATTTTCATGAAGTTTATTATTAAGGAAGTTGTACAAACTTCTAAAGAGATGGAAATCTGTTGGAGATAAGTCTGGTGAATAAGCTTGGTATGGAAGGACTTCATAACACATCTCCTTTAGTTTCTTCATTATACCAATGCAAGTTGTTTTTTGACATTTTTTTATGTATTGTGTCACTATCACTGCTGTACGATGTGGATGTGATAGTTTCACCTCTACGTAAAAATTAGAAATGTATCATTCCTGCCATTGACCACCTCACATAAAGTAATATTTTGTGTTCATAGCATGTGTTATTTGCTTCTTATTCAACAAAAATAAGAAATATAAATATAGAATAACAATAGAAAACAAAAAATATCAATTTTCTTCTTTTCTGTGAAGAATCGGACTGTTGTCTATACGAACTTTTCGATGATCTGTATGAGCTTTTATAATCTACTTTGAGGATCTTAAGTATTCTAAAGTACTTACGGGATGTCCTTAAAATCCTTTTTATTTTAGTAGGTGTTCCTCAAGGTAGTATCTTAGGTCCCATTCTTTATACGGTTTATACATCCCAACCCACCCTAACACAGTCCTAACAACATACGCTGATGACACATGTATACTTTTGAAAACGACCCAACTAATGCATCACAAACACTACAGGCACACATAACACCTATTGAAGAATAGTGTAAAAACTGACGAATCAAAATAAATCCTGACAAATCCCACCAGATCACCTTTACTCTCCATCCTAAACCTCTGCCCTCCTGTCCTACAGTATCCTTTCTAAATACTCCACTAACGCCTGTTGAACAGATTCGACACTTGGATCGTTCTTGACATCATTGAAATCATCTTGACAAGAGACTTACATGGAATCCACACACAAGACTGAAACGACAAGAAACTGCTCGTAGATTCCGATTGCTACAACACTTACTTGACAAACGCTCTAAACTTTCCACTCACTACAAAACATTAGTATACACTAC
>NW_027107601.1:458548-464375 GCF_000696795.3 Halyomorpha halys | reverse complement strand
AAATTTTTATTTTATTTTTTTTTTTATTTGTTCGCACTTATTTTTATTTTTAAACAAATTTTGTGTTTTTTTTTTTTGTTTTTATTATTATTGAATACTTATATACAAACTGTGAAAAATTACACGTCGTTAAAATTTAAAATATTTTTCATTTATTTATCTAATGACTTTTTCAACCAACTTTTGTTCATTTTTAAACCCAATTTCTACTAATTATCACATATTACATATTGTCAACAATTATAAAATATTTTTTATATAAATCATATTTTTAAATAGCATTTTCTTAAAAAAATGTATTTATTGATATTTGCAACTGCATTAAAACATATACAATTAAATTTGTTGTAAGTTATACAATGGCATGTTACAGACAAGTAGAGAATCTACCCATTGATAAAACTCGAATACGATCTTTTTTAAAAAACAAAATTTGTGTTTTCAGTCTCTCGATTATATCATAAAAAAGCAATACCAAAAATTTTAAGCTATGTAAAATACTGTGTAATAACTTAAGTTTTTATTATATGGATCTAAATTTTAATTTCAATGGCTAATTTACAGTGGTGCAAATACATTTCCACAAGCTTTATGAAAAATACAATTAAAATTTCTTCTCCCTTCTTGGAAAATTACAACTTTTCAATTAATTTTCCTAACAGAGAGAAACATTAATTGTATGTTTCGAAAAGTTAGTGGAAATGTACTTTATACCAGCGTGAATTAAGCCATCGATATATAAATGTTTTCAATAATTGTGGTACTGAATGTTTTTTAAAAAAAATTTTTTTTTTTAGAAAATTTATTTATACAAAAATAAATTGTTTTTTATTAACCAATTTATTAAACAATTTTATAATTGTTGACAATGTTTAATTCTTGATGATTTATAGAATTGATTAGATTTGAAAATATATACAAATTTATCCGAAACTTTATCAATTTAAATAAAGGATAATTGATGTTTTAAGATATAATTGAAGTATTATGACCCTTAGAAAAAATTATACACTATTATTTTGAATATTAAATAATTATATATTATTACTATATATATATAGCATTAGTGCTTAATTTCGATCCATTTTTAGCTTAATTATTATTTTAAATGTGCTTATTACATATTACTCTAACATAGAAGAGAGTAAAATCTAATGATTTTATTAATGTTAGAATATTGTATAATTGAAAAAGAAACAAGTAAAAACTACCTCAAACACCAGAAAATTACTGTCAGCATAGTAAGTCTTGAAGCGATATAGTTACTTAAGCCCAGGTTACACAGTAACGATGATAGAAACAGTAACAGCTGTAGCAACAACTATCATGGTGTAATCTATTGTAATCCGCTGTCGTATGTTTTATCTGTGGTAATTCAGTCATTCCATCTAAATTTGCCCGATAGTCGGTTGTCCAATCAAGTATCTGCACATGTAGATAGCGTATATCCGTTTTTTATAATTTCGTAATTATTATATGTCATATGTTATTCATGATATAATATACATTTTAGACTGTTATATTTTTTTATTTTATCGACACTTTGGCTAAAGAAAAATGTTAAAAGTTTGCAACGAGAGCAATATTATTCAAAATACTTTTCTGAAAACTTTTTCACACTTTTTTTTTTTTCACATCCATCATTTGGAAAATTAAAACAGGAAAGTTTTGCCTCGTTGAGCACTACAGAAATATTTGACTGAACTCGAAGGAGGTTAATTCTAACTCAAAGTAGAGTGATAAGTGAATATTTTAAAGATGAAGCACTGTATAAGATATTTTGTTATTTTAGTTTACCTTGAATTATTTTTGTCCTATTCAGACTCAAGTTAGATCCTTTCATTTTATGATGATTTTATTTCAAGAATTTCGTATAAGTTATTTTCTTGTATAAGTTATTTATACTTTCATAGAGTCCCAAAAAAAATTAATACTTTTTTTCACACGTTTTATGTGTGTTTTTTTTATGTTTCTAGAGATTTTAATGTTTTACCTACATTAATTTCAGTTATTACCTTTAAAATTGTTCAGCACGAGATATTTCCAAATATTTATTCAAAAATGCTTTTCTACTTATGACATATTTTTAGTTTGAAGAAGTGGATAGCTCTGTGGTAAGGCACTGTGCTACTAACTCCAAGGACCCGGGTGACTGATAATTATTTTCTGTTTCACTGTAGCCGTGAGTCTGCCCTGTGGGTTCAGGAGCCCTCCGGAATCCCCCAGCCTTATGAAGTGGGTACACTTAATTGAGAAAATGAGAAAATTACCTCCTGGAACAACCCTTGGTCTAGTACCAGTACTTCCTAACGAAGTACTCCACCCTTGACCCACGAAGTACTCCACCCTTGACCCTTCAGGGGTTGTCGTGGTAATGATTTAATTTTTTTCTTTTTTAAAAATATTTTTAGTTAAAACAGCAACAATATAAACTTTTTGATTAGCATACATCTGTATTTATGCAATCCTTTAATTCAACAACGTTTCGGGATCAATCCTTATTTTGATGTTGTTTTTATCTTCTCCTTTTTTTTATTTAATCATTAATATTAACTAAATAATCATTTTAAATTTCTAGAATGTCTAGAATAATTTTTCTAGGACCCTATTTCATACTGAGAGCTAATAATATTAGTAAATAAAAACACAAGTATACCAATACAAAGCAAAAGTACTGATGCTATAACATTTATGGATGATGACCACTTTTAGTAAGTGATATAACGGACCGAAATTATATAAATTCAAACAAAAAAAAAAAATTATTTACTGTAGTAAGATAAAGTTAAAAGGGGTTAAACAAAGTTGTGTAATTTTATTTTATATTTGATATAACCCTATTTTCTTGAGAGGTATTTATTTTATAACTGAAAAAAGAAAACCACCTCACAGGTTATTAGTTTCAAGTTTAATCTTTCCCTAGTAGAAATATTTTCTCTCACAGTTACCATGAGAATGAATTAATCTTGGAAATGTATCTCTTTAATCATATTTTTCCCCCTTAATTTTAGTATATATAAAAAAATGAATAAAACTACATCTTATTTACTTCACTTACATTATACGAGAAATTATTTGAGTTCATCCATGTAAGTAATGCTGATAAAGAAAAAATTTCACCAAAAATAAATTTTATACCGATTGAAGAAACAGCTACTACGAAAATTATTTCTTAATTGTATTCTACCAGACTGAAAAGTTATTATTATTAACTTATTTAATTAGTGTAATTTATAACTGTATAAATAATAAATACAATAAGTAAATCTGTGGACTGTTTCATTTACACTTGAAAATCTTGGGAAGGAATCACGCATACTTCACGCATTAATTTAAATTAGAAGGTCCCGTGGCCATCTTCTTTTCAGATGCCTCGGAGGATTATCAGGAATTGTTAAGGATGAGAAATTAAGAGCTAATGGATTAGCATGGTTAAGGAGTTTGGAATGAAAAAATGCATATCTGTTTTGGGCCAAATCTGTAACGAATGGGATGTTAAGGTCATTGTGGATGAGTTTATTTGTAAGAGCATTGTGGAGCATCAAGGATTTTACGTAGGATTTTGGATTGTAAGGATTGGGTGCTAGAGGAATTTGATGGTTTGGTAGAGCTCCAAAGCTCAATTCCATATGAACAAATGGGTCTGATTATCGTAGTGTATACTAATAATTTGTAGTGAATGGGAAGTTTAGTCAAGGTCGAGGTTAGTCATTTAAAAAACTTAAAACCCGAGAAAGCTAAAATTATAAAAAAAAATTTATATTTTTCTTTAATAATTTCAATTTTAGTGTCTCTCGAGGTTGCAACTGGAACATAATAATGTTATAATAACTAGGCGATAACTAGAAGAGACCCCGTGAAGTGGGCAAAAGTATAAAGAGGGCGCAAAATTCACCATTAAACCACTTTATTTTCAAAACGAACCATTTATGGGTTGAAGTTTAACTTTTCTTTTCTTATAAACGTGTTATTTTTTTTTAAATAAACAAAATTTAAGGTATTTTATGGGAAAATCTTTTGAGAAATACACATTTAAACCCTGTCAGGATATATAAATAGTACAAGAGCCGGGAAGAATTAAAGGCAGTTATCTCACCCCAATTTTTGATTACTTTAATGAAAACTATGTATAATTAATAGTCAAAACTGACGAGTCTGCCAAGTATTGGTAGGGGGAATAAAAAATGGTGGCTGTTTCAAAACCTTAAAAAAACTCTAATTTTTCATTCGGAGCTCCTCTATATCTTTAAAACTAACAACAACACTAAAAAACCTAAGAGAACATTATTTAAAGAAGAGTAAATTTGCTGAAATATTAGCCCTAAATGAGCTATTTACGTCCAATACTTCTCGAGATAAAGCTTTTTAAAAATAAAAATTTCTTAAAAAGCTACTGCAAGATTAGTAGTTAGTTAATTTATTTTGAGTAATCTATATCTCAGGAACTATATGACGTAAAGATGTCTAATAGCACTCAAATTAAAGCTAGAATAATAGACTATAAAGAGATTTTTTACCTTTATCTTCGTAGGAATAGTATTTTTCATGATATTTGCTAAAATAAATTGATTTATAGTTGTTCGAACAATAAATTTGATTTATGAAAAACTTCATTTCAGAAACCATTCGACGTACAGATATCTACCAGCGCTCAAATTAAAGCTAGTTAAATTTACTATAAAAGAGTCAATTATGTTTATCTTTGTAGGAGGAGTAGTTTTTATGATATTTGACAAAATAAACTCACAAAATGTTAATTTCTAGTTGTTCTTATAAAATGTTGGATTTTTGAATGTCTAGATCTATAGGACGCACATATGTCTGCCAACACTCAAAATAAAGGAAATTTAACTTACTATAAAGTAGTTTGTGACACTTTTGACACAGTAGTTTTTATGATATTCACATATGGATATTAATTTGGCAAATAAAAATTTGTCCAAACACTATAAATCAATTTATATTAGCAAATTTCATGAAAACTATTACTCCAACGAAGATAAACATACTAAACTACTTTATAGCTCATTATATAGCTTTAATTTGAGTGCTAATAGACATCTGTAAGTCAAATTGTTTTTGAGATATAAATTTTTAAAAATAAATTCACAAACTACTGATCTTTCAGTACGTCCATTTCAAATGTTGCTTTTAAAAAGCTATATCTCGAGAACTATGTAACGTAAATAACTCTTTCAGGGATCAAATTTTAGCAAATTTACTCTTCTTTAAATAATGTACTCTTAGGTTTTCTTGTGTTGTTCCTACGTTTCAAGATATTGAGCTCCGAATGAAAAATTAATTTTTTTTATCGCTTTTAAACAACCGCCATTTTTTATTCTCCCTACCTATACTTGGCAGACTCATCAATTTTGACTAGTAATTATACCTAGTTTTCATTAAAGTAATAAAAAAATGGGGTGAGATAACTGCCTTTTTTCTCCTCTTGGGACTAAAAAGAGGAAAAAAACTAATTGATTTGAAATACTATTAATTTTTACGTCAACATACTGAGTTTTTTCAAAATCATTCAGGTAATTTTTTAGAAAAAAAAAATGGGAAATCGATTTATTATAAAGTGGCACTTGCAGTTAGTCGATTTTATCTAAAAAGCTGCTGTCAGATCCCAGACATTTACCCTCCTTAAATGTGTAATTTCAGTTTCTTACAACTCTTCTGTTTTGATCCAGGCATTAAGCAAACAGATATACACAAAGACTGGTGGAACCTGATTGGAGAGATTAGGTTTTTTGGACTCAGGGAACCTCAAAACGAAATATCGAAATTTTGCACAATTGCAATACAACCCCTTTCTATATATTGCATA
>NW_027107601.1:451385-458423 GCF_000696795.3 Halyomorpha halys | reverse complement strand
GATATTTCACTAAACGACAGTTGAGATGAAATGCCAAATGATAAGTTAAATTTTGATAATAAAAGACGGGAGACTACTCGTCGATTCTGACTATTACAACATTTACTGGACTAACGGTCTAAACTTCGAATCCATTACAAAAGACTGATCTACATGACTATTATAAGGTTTATCTGGACACACGGAGTTGAGATTTTGGACTAAAATAAACCATCAAATTCCTCCCGAATCCAATCCTTACAGTCCAAAATCCTTCGTAAGATCCTTAATGGTCCTTACTTTGTCACAAATCAAGTCATCCATCAGGACCTCAATGTCTCATATGTTGCCGATTTGTTCATAACCAAATACCAATCATTCCATGATAAACTCCCCAACCTCCTAAATCCACCTGTTTCTAACCTGGATTCTCCTTCATTACCTAATAATCCCCCTAGATGTTTGAAAAGAAGATGGCCTCGAGATCTTCCCTCTATAAATGTGATTGGAGTTCTATCAATGGGTAGATTCTCGACATGTTTGTATCATGCCATTTTATCACCTACAGCAAATTTACTAGTCGTATATATTTTTATAGAGTTGTAAATAACAATAAAAAAATTTTGAGAATTTTTTAAATGATCAAAACCGTATTTTTGAATTTGAATTACTTTCATATTTAAGAAGTAATTATAGCGATTTATAAATTCTCGGAAGTAGGGGGGGGGGCTCAAAAGAGGCCTAACGGAACAAAATTGAATTTCTTTATATATGTTGATGATCTCCGGAAATGGAATTCCTTATGTGGTGCCGAAAGTAAGTCTCCTGATTGACATAGGTAACATACAATCAACCCTGAAGCCTTAAAACGATTTCTGGTTCTTATTATCATACGATTAGATATTCAGTTAAAATTATTTCTAATTTATTTTCAAACTTAAGACAGGTTTTAATTAAAACAGAAAAGTAAGATCAACTTGGTAACTTAACTGTAATTTAATACATTGTAAGTCTCTAAAGCTATTAACTTGAACAGCTCTGATAAAGCTCTACAAAGTGGAGCGAAACGTCGCAAAATAAATAGCTGTTAGCTATTTTTGTTTCTCTCATGACCGCAACCCTGACCATCTTCTCCATAATTTGTAATTTAATATAATTATTACAATAATCAGGTTGAGCATTTGAAATAAATGATAAGTAAAATATTTAGTGTATATATTTTTAAATTTATTTAATGTAATTTACAACTGTACAAAATAATAAATAGAATAAGTAAATATAAGGAATGTTTCGTTTACACTTGAAAGTCATGGGATGGAAACACCCATTGGTGGTACTTCAAGCATTAATTTAAATAAGAAGGTCCCGTGGCAATCTTCTTTTCAGACGCCTTGGAGGATTATCAGGGATTGTTCAATATGTTCCATACAATATTTTTATGAAATGTTGTTTTTTAAAAAGCTATATCTAGAGAACTATTGAACGTAAATCGCTCTAGGGCTTACATTTTAGCAAATTTATTTTACTTTAAATGATATTCTCCTAGATTTTCTATTGTTAGTAATTTTAAAGATATAGAGCTCCGATTAAAAAATTAATTATTTTTAACGTTTTGAGACAGCTGCCATTTTTATTTCCCCTGCCTATACTTGGCGGACTCATCAATTTTGACTAGTAATTATACATAGTTTTCAATTAAGTAATGAAAAATTTGGGATCTAACTCCTTTTTTTTCCCTCTTCGGCTCTTCTACTATATACTCAGTTGATGAACTACGAGGAAAAACATACTCGGTGAAAGTTTAGGAGGAATTAAAAATGGATTTTTTTTTTAAAAGAATATTTTCAAAAATTCCTTTCTACATATCACATAGCATATTAAAATAAAAAATCCTAAAATGTAGACATTTCTTGGAAGTTGAAAAATTGATTTTCAGCCTTTATATTCAGAAATCATTTAATATAATTACTTTCCTCTTGGCTCTTCAGTTACGAACAAAATTCGGGTATTTAATCAGTGCAGTTCTGTTTTATTATTTACGATTTCGTAAATACAGAGACTATTCAATAACTTAATTAAATGCAATCAAGCTAAGGTAGCATTTCATTTATTAATAATATAAATATATATTTTATTATATATAGATACTGGTTTTATCATTTAAATAAAATAATTTGTATCCAAGTTAAGTCTCAATACGCTCTTTATTATTTCTTTAAATTACCAACGTTTTGGCCAACCTGACCAACCTCAAAACTATCTTAAATATAAATTTACTCCTCACATAGAGAATGATAAAAGTATTAAGTTAATCTATTCGTAAAATTGTTAATATTCAATGGAAAAGTGACAAAATACGATGATTTGACTAAAATTATTAACCTGGTTAAAATAGCCGGCAAAACGTTTTAAATTTTTGAACGTGTTGTATATATTTATATTTAAAATTTTCCTTGTAACCGATCTAGCCCGAACTAGATATTAATCATCCCATTATAAACTACCTAACCAGCCAAACCATTAGATTCTTGCTTTTTTTTCAAATCCTGACAATCCTCCGAGGCGGCTGAAAAGAAGATGGCCACGAGACGTTCTAATATTGAAATAATTTTAGGGTGCTACCAATAGGTAGTTTCTCGACATACCTGTATCAAAAATGGATAATGGAAAATTTTTTATACTGTATTTGAAAACTTGACTATACACAATAGCTTACAATAGGTTCTTTATTAGTTTACCCCATAGATCCCTCTTTCCTGTCACAGTAGCCCAACAGTCTCCCATTGTTTGCACTCTATCTGGCAATAGAGTATAAACCAAGAGAACACAAGAGAAGAAAATTACATTACAAGACGGCGAGATGAGTCAGTTTCCTTTCTATGAACGTTAGTCACAAAAGAGTACCTGCTTACCAAATACTGAATCTATGATTGAAGAGATTTTATTTTATATAAAGAAAGGATATTATTGTATAGCATTATATCAGAAAAACATTTACAACACTAAACTAAACATTATTGAAATTCCAGGAGGCACTGTATAAACAGTTAATAACTGGATCATAAATTCCAGTTCCGACATTTCCCCTAGAATTACACAGAGAATTGTGGCTGGAAATATCAATATATATGAGGCTTTCAGTTTATATGAGGGTTTCAGGAAGATATTTACTTTCTTATTTTTGGTGCGCGCATCTCATAAACTGAAAATGTTAAAAAAAAAAAAGAAAAGAAATAAAGAATGAAAAATATAAATAAAATTTATAGTCTTGTAAAAGACAACTGTAATTAAGTTTTCGAGTTTCCACGGTTGTTATGACAATAGGCATCATATTATGAAAAAAAGAAAAGATTTATTTCCACCTTTACCTAATTAACATATTCCTTCATATTTTCTATTTTTCTATTACTTCTTAGCACTCAAAAATAATAATGGTTAATTGTTTACAATAAACAAAATTTTTTTTTTTGAGAATTAGAGAATTTTTTTTCTTTCAGGCTATTTTATTGAGGATAAGACTTCACTAATATTATACACCACTTAATTGAACTTCGATTTGATGGGCTTAATTAAAATCGTTAAACCCGTTTACTAGAGTTGAAAAGGGAATTAAATCGATGTTACAAGTTGTACTTTCGATTTGTCGATTTTAGCGAAATCATTTTTCATGCTTTGTAGCAATCTGTAAGCCCTGATGAAACTCCGTAATGTTGGTTCAAATTAAATAGTTCTATGACTATTTGGGTTTCTTTATTTTTCTTTGGCCGCACCGGGGAAAGGAAGATGACATTTCCTTGCATTATCACGCACGGTCAGTTATCGACCCTCTAATCCATTTTAATTATTATTAAAATTTTTATGAGAACGTTTTATTATTCCTATAGTACTAGCCAGGCTTGTGCATAGGGACGGATTATTTTATTGCTTGACCAGGAGAGAGAAATTCTTTATTTAGCCAAATACATTGGGTTGCTACAGTATACCAATCAATCTATGATCGGACATATATACCCTACTATATATGCTATATATACTAATCCCATCATCCATTTTCCATCAAAATAATTTTAGCCCCTTTACTGCTTGCGCAGTATGTGGTTAGGATTTGTAGAGTCTGGACCTATTATCTCGCTCTTGGACCATCTCCCTTCTCCTACTCCAGTCCATATCCTGCCTCCTGAACGCCTCCTTAACACTCTTCTCCCAGGTATTGCGCGGTCTTCCTTTTGGCCTTCTTCCATTCACGCGAGTCTCATATGTCTTCTTGGCACGCCTTTCCTGGTCCATCCTAAGGAGATGTCAGCCGGTTTAACTCCGAAGCTAGTACGTGGTGCTGTTCTGTACTTTATCTCGTCGTGTCCTTCCTTACGAAGATAATGCATCTCCATGGATTGGATTCGACTATTTTATAGTACAAGAGCCGAGAAGAGAAAAAGACAGTTATCTCACCCCATTTTTTGATTACTCTAATGAAAACTATGTATAATTACTTGTCAAAATTGATGAGTCTGCCAAGTATAGGTAAGAGGAATAAAAAATGGCGGCTGTTATAAAATCTTAAAAAAACATTAATTTTTCATTCGGAGCTCTCATTCATCTCTTCAAAACTATCTACAACACTAGAGAATCTAAGAGAGCATTATTCAAAGAAGAGTAAATTTCCTGAAATATTAGCCTTAAAAGAGCTATTTACGTCCAATAGTTTTCGAGATATAGCTTTTTCAAAAGCAAAATTTCTTAAAAACTACTGAAAGATTAGTAGTTAATCAATTTATTTTGAGAAATCTATATCTCAGGTACTATGTGATGTACAGATGTCTACTGATATTCACATATGAACATAAATTTGGCAAATGAAAATTTTTTCCGAACAACTTTACATCAATTTATTTTGGCAAATTCCATGTAAACTATTACTCCTATGAATATAAACATCATAAACTACTTTATAGCTCATTAAACTAGCTTTAATTTGAGTGCAAATAGAAATCTATTCGTCAAATGGTTTTTGAGATATATATTGTTCAAGATAAATTCACTAATTACAAATCTTTCAGTACGTCCCATACATTTTTATGAAAGTTGCTTTTTAAAAAGCTATATCTACAGAAAACTATTTAACGTAAATAACTCTATTAAGGCTCATATTTGAGCAAATTTACTCTTCTTTAAATGATGTTCTCTTAGGTTTTATCGTGTTTTTCCTACTTTTTAAGATATAGAGCTGCGAATGAAAAATTAGTTTTTTTTATCGCTTTCAAACAGCCGCCATTTTTTATTCCGTCTACCTATACTTGGCAGACTCATCAATTTTGATTATTAATTACACATAGTTTTCATTAAAGTAATCAAGAATTGGGGTGAGATAAATGCCTTTTTTCTCCTCTTGGGCTCTTGTACTAGTTTCGAGGTGAGGGTCCAGGATTAGAAAGAGTAGGAAAGAACAGGGAGGAATGTCGATCCATAGACTCCATTAGGGGTATTCATGATGTTGTATTAAATGTTATATGTTTTACCATGTTAAATGTTATTTCGTTTTACCACGGGAAAAGAAGGCAATTTTTTCCGATTTAACACGAGTTTTTCCATTTAACACGCTTTAACATAGATCATGAATACCCCTATTATTTCGTTTTCCTTGTCACCTCCATTTTGCCTAGGAAGCCCCTTCGAAGCAAACTAAATATTCTTCCAGCTGCATTGATTCTTTGAGAAACTTCCTCATCAATGTGGCCGCTTTCGTTGAGATGAGCACCTAGATATTTTAAATTATCGATCTGCTCTAGTTTTTCCCCGTTCACTTTGATCATCCTCATTATTTTCTAGAGTTTCTTCCCTATCTACATACATTTAGTCTTTTCCGTGTTCATTTTCATGTTTATCGAGGCCATTTCCTCTTGAAGAACATTTTTGTTGTATTGGAGGTCATTGGAAGCCGGTAAGACCAGTCCATTCGCGAAAGCTAAGACAGAAAATCTTATGGGTTCTAATTTTCTGTGTTCTTATTGTAACTGTCTCATTCTCAGTTTAGCTTTCTTTATCCACACATTTACATAATATAATGCTTTGTACTGTCTCGGGATTTAGTCGGGATGTCAGGATAATCGTTGAAGGCAATTATCCAAAAATAAGTTAATTAATTAATTGATATTGAGTCCTGCAAAACTATTTTTATAATTGGATTCTTTTCCAAAGGCTTTTTGTGTGTTTACCAGTTACCAATTAAAAACCTTTATATTTATAAAATATTGTTACCATTAATTATATGTTATAATAAGGGGTGGTATTGTGTAATATAATAGTAAATAAACTACATCAAGCAATTAAGCATTTATTTACAATTTATTGATATATGATGTTATTAAAATAGTTGTAATGATTCAGATAAATGGTTGCTATAAGATATGAATATTACATTATTACTTATTGCATAATCTATACTTATAGCTGCTGATTTGAATTATTCATGCCGTGGGATGTAGTTCTGTAGGTGTCGTCTTGTTCATAAGGGTCTCTTAGCCCTTCTTACGACTTCGTCTGGTCAAAATGCATCTAGCCCTCTCTTCGGTGTGTTTCTGTATTCAATCTCTTCTCTTTACTTCTCCCCCCACTTGTTTCAAAAAGGGTCGTCCGCCTTTTGGGAATCTCAATTCCTCATTGGCCATCATTAGCCACGCCCAAGAAAAATACTTTACAGGGGATGGTACATTTAGAAAAGTGTTTGGTGCAAGTTTTGTTTTTAATTGACCTGCCTACCGATTGACAAAGCCAGCAGCCAGTACCCGCTTTTAATAGATTTGCTCAGGACCCTTTCACCTGTCCATTAACCACCTGCGAAGTGCCCTTTATTGACAGTCACATACCCGGCACAGGTATGACAACATATATTGCAAAGACCCCTATAATAATAATTGCTAATACCTCGATACATATCAGTAAAACTTTTTTTACCCTTTTCCTTCCAGGTCTAACAGTCTAAACTTCCAACTCATTACAAAGGACTGATCTACATGCCAATAGTAAGACCCATCTGGACATACGGAGTTGAGCTTTGGGGCT
>NW_027107601.1:446914-451055 GCF_000696795.3 Halyomorpha halys | reverse complement strand
GGAGTTGAGCTTTGGGGCTCCACTAAACCTTCGAATTCCTCTCGTATCCAATCTTTACAATCCAAAATCCTTCGTAAAATCCTCAATCCTCCTTATTTTGTTACTAATAAAACCATCCATAAAGACCTAAATGTTCCTTATGTAACCAATCTAGCCCGAACCCGATATTATTCCTTCCACAATAAACTCCCTAACCACCCAAACCCACTAGTTTCTAACCTTGCTTCCTCTTACATTCCTGGCAATCCTGCGAGGCGCCTAAAAAGAAGATGGCCTCGTTACCTTATATTGTAAACTGTTTTTAGAGTTCTACTAGTTTCTCTACATCCTGTATCATATCATTATGTCATTATGATCGAATTTACTTGTTGTATTTTGTATACAGTTGTAAATATCAATAAATAAATAAAATAAAAAAGAAAAAAAAAAACCTTTTCCTTTTACAATCAATATTCGTCTATACAATAAATTTTAACTATTAGATCCCTATTTAACAATTTTATTCCATTTGACAGTTTTATTCTCCCTATTTTACACTCTCTCATACCTCCCGTCTTCAGTGACCCGCATCCCATCTGTGTTCCCTTAAACAAATTAAAATAATTTATCATTAGCAATACAAAAATAAAACAATGACACAACAGCCACAGTAGTAGATCAGTTTAAAAAAAAAAATTAAAGAATTTTTACAAAAATTAAAAATCAAAAAAATAGTTAAAAGAAATAATTAAATGAATAAATAAGTTAAAACACAAATGAAAATGTTAAAAAACTTTAAAAAAAAAAAATCTAAGAGCTAATTTTGATGCAATTAATGACCCAGGGAGTCCAATTTAAAGTTTCCAAGTTTCCACTGTTGTTGTGTTTGTTAAATCACTACCATTTTGTAGTGCGTGCATCGCATGTTTATTTTGACAGAGACCTAAAACATATATTTTCCTAGGATTATATTTTTTTTTACAATTAAAATATTTCCCCTTATTTTATATTTCATGTATAAATAGGTCCAAGTAAAAATTAATGTTTTTTTTTTTTCTTTTTTGTTCGAGTTGTGCCATAATTACTTTCCCTATTGAAAATATAATTAATGCAAGATGAGAGAGCGTAGAGAGCAGTCTACGTTGTCACAGCCATTATGATCATATTCAGTAAAGAGAGAATAGTGGGAGGGAACAAACTCGTTCAATGAATTGCTTAGCAGGCAGCCCATGCACTGAATAATTCCGGTCGGGGCTATGTCCTAACCAGTTGGCTACCACTGATCAAATAGTCACCCACTTTATACTGATTCAACTCACATATACCTCGTATTTTATAAAGGTTGTTTTTAAATATATAAGGAAAAGTAAAACAAATAAAATTACTTAATGAAAGCGGAAGGATTTGAGGTAGGGTTCCTAAAAGACTCTGTATTGACCTCTCAATATTATCAAATAGGTTTTTGCTTCAGCTTCCGGGTGGTCTTACCCCCTGGGAAACAGAGATTTGTCATAAAAAATTATTGATGCTTGTTGTGGCCCCAGCCTGGTTGTCCTAATGACACCCTTACACTATGCCCTGTTTAAGCTGGGTTCTACAGATTGTTTTTTTTTTTTGTTTTTTTTTATTTATTTGTTGATATTTACAACTGTATAAAAAAATACAACCAGTAAATTTGATCAAAATGACATATGATATGATACAGGATGTAGAGAAACTACCCAGTAGTAGAACTCTAAAACAGTTTACAATATAAGGTCACGAGGCCATCTTCTTTTCAGGCGCCTTGGAGGATTGCCAGGAATGGAAGAGGAAGCAAGGTTAGAAACGAGTGGGTTTGGGTGGTTAGGGAGTTTATTATGGAAGGAATAATATCGGGTTCGGGCTAGATCGGTTACATAAGGAACATTTAGGTCTTTACTACAGATTGTTAATTTGGAGTTTTAAACATTGTGTTGATAAAGGATGAAAAAATGTAAAAATGAAATAGAAATAAAAAAGTAATAAATAAAAACGCAAATAAGTCTTGTTTGAGGATTCCAGGTTAGTCGTTTGTCCAGACGAAGTCCAAGGTAGCGGTTCTGTTCGACAGGAGTAAGATCAACATTGTTAAAAGAGACTGTAAGGCAGGACGAAGGTTAAAGGTGGTTTGATGGGATTTATTTTAATTACCCAATTATGACACCATCTTTCGAGGGCTGTGATATGGGATTGGAGAGTTTGGGATACAATTAAAGGGTTATTATAAACAGCGAGCACACATGAGGATTGAGGGATGAATAGGAATCATTGTGGTTTACTTGGAATAAATAAAATACTTAAAAACTTAAGAAAAATTATTTGATTGATAAAATGATGTTGAAACAATAAAATGAAAATGTAAGAATAAAATAAATGAAACTTTTTAAAATTAACCTGCACAGCTCTAGTTAAAAAGAAAAACACATTAATAAATTACATTGGTAGATATTATTGGTAATTACAAGTTTCTATTGGCTTTAATTAATATTCGTACTAGTTAGTTACTATTACAACGTGTTTTACAGAAACCGAAAGTTATGTATAAAGAAGCAGTCAGATACTTGTAGAGTTGAAAAATGTAGATTGGCAGAGATGGATATACAGATAGGTGGAATCGACGAATATGATAGAAGAGATGATTAAATAGAGGTGAAATAAACTGAAGGTAGGTAGAATAAACTAAAAATAAGTGAAAAAATAAACTGATAAACTACACACTTTGTAAGATAGACACAGACACTGTTACCTATAATCCAAAGAGGTTACTACTCCTAGGAATTACCTCTGCTAATAAATTACTTAAAGATTCTATTACTATTGAAATACATTTTCAGAAATTTAATGGTATGTGGTTTAAGGTTATAAGGGTGAAATGAATGGGGAAAATAAAGGTAATTAAAGTGAGTTTGGAATAATACGGGATAGTTAGAGGTCGAAGGTCTAATGGAATAAGACCCCAGTTGTCAGTCATGAGAAAAGAGGCAAGCGTTAGTAAGTCAGTTATACTTTTCTATAAAAACTTATTCGGCACTCTTTATGATATATGCTTTGGGGGTGGAGCTATGAGAAGCCAATGAGGAAGAACGGACCAAAAGGTTACACCTGATACCCAAGTCAGTAAAACAGACTGAATTTCGAAGGAGTCAGAGAAAATGACTTTGAGCTAGAGATTGAAGAAGGACATTTGGAGCGAGATCGTTGAAAGGAAGGACACGCATTATCTGCGGCTTTCCACCCACTCAGCTAGGTATATATATATTGGTATGTATCAGTCTTTTTGCCATCCTGGGTATTATTAAGGTGTTTCGTCATCTACCCCTATACCTGGTCAGGGTATCCTTCTGCGAAGCTTTTAGCGTCCTCGGATATGAAAACATCTGTATTAAGTTTGTCACATTACCAGAGGCCCCTGAGATAATTAGATTGGCTAACATTTAAGTGTCAAAACACAAAATAGGTTGGGACGAGGGACCAGAATCAAATTAACCAGGTGCAGGCCCTTCCTGGACAAGTCAAACTTTTTTTTACACATCCTCGGCCCTGAGGAGGGGGATGTCTGCCTCGGGAGTCTTCGGACATCGATAACCAATCAGAGAAGAGATTTAAAAATAAGGTAACGCCCCAAAAGGGAAGTGGGAAAAAAATACAGAGGAAACCTAGAAGAGACAGACAGACACACTCAACAGGAAGGCTTAGACGGGGGAGGACCACAGTCAGGAGGCAGACTTAGAGGATGCACTTCGACCAGACGAAGTCGTGAGAAGGGCCACCTTTATGAAACAGAAGACACCTACGGGACTACATCCCACGGGATCAGCAGCTATAAGTATAAATTAACTAATAAGTAATCATGTAATAATCTATATTTTATGACAACCTTTATCTGAATCATTTTAATCATAATAATAAATTGTAAATAAATACTTAGTTTCTTTATGTAGTTTATATACTATTATATATACCAATATACCACTCTTTATTATCCTATATAATTAATGGTAAGAAGATTTTATAAATATAAAGGTATTTAATTGGTAAACTGGTAAACACACAAACAGCCTTTGGAAAGGAATCCAATCATAATACTAGTTTTTTAGGACTCAATTTACAATTAATTAATTAACTTATTTTTGGATAATTG
>NW_027107601.1:445817-446864 GCF_000696795.3 Halyomorpha halys | reverse complement strand
TATATATATATATTGTAAAGATATTTTATGGATAGATCATCTATCTGAATCATGATTACTATATTATATTATTATATCATCATTTATGTAGCGTTTGAAACTAATATTAACCATCGCAATGCTTTTCGGATCTAATTAATGATATTAGAATTGGATAGTCCTCATAATCAGAAACTGCATCATTAATAGCAAAGCTGAAACTTATCTAGAACTAAAACGGTGAAGCACATTCCCTCTATCTAAGTCTAGTCCCTTTTCAGACTTAGGTTTAGAGTTCTAGCAATAAGCATTATTATTATTGCTAAGCCCTACCTGTATGAAATGCCATGGCAGAAGACTAAATTAAGTTCATTTCACTAATAGCATTTTCTAGTTCACAACAAACTTAAGTTTCAGAGTTAGCTCTCAAGTTTTTTAAAGTTCTTTACAATAAGAACTTCGACAATGGGACTAAAAGAAACTTTTAAAAAAGGACTAGGTCGGGGTTTTGTCTGTTCAGATAACAAATGTCACGACATGAGCATGCTGAAAACTCTTTCTTCAGAAATTAGTAATTTACTAGCATTCTAAACTTTTATCTTATCATTTAGGTTCTACTACGGACAAATTCTTATATTATCCTTTTTAGTGTAGATAAAATATCCCCCCTGCTAATTTTCCTATATTCAATACATTATTTATTATTTCACAACGTTTAATTTCTTTTTACTTGAAATCACAGATGAGTATAATTATATTTTTTATACTTACAAAACAGATCAGAATCGTTCAACCATTAATTCCTAAAGTAACAAAAATGATTATAAAAAATAACTGTGTAAGGATGAAATATATATTAAGCAGTTATTTATTTATGTATGTGTATGTAAGAATATTAAACAGTGTTCTTTCGCATCCCGAGTGTTATACCACTACCTATGTTTAAACAGTTTTTCCCTGTTGTCACATAACTTTATATATTGATTGGAGAAGTTTGTCGGGGGGTGCGGTCAGCAAAGAACAACATAAATAAACAAAACCATATTTATTTATTTTATGCCGACGTTT
>NW_027107601.1:436328-445641 GCF_000696795.3 Halyomorpha halys | reverse complement strand
TAAGAAATAATATAAATATGTAAATATAATATAAAATGTGTAAATAGTTATAAATTTATAAAAGGTGATCACTACATTGTAAAATTAATATATGTATGATTGCATTATTTATTAATAGGTTATTTTACAGATCATAGATTTTGTAACTGGTACATTACATCATGAAAAATTATCAGATATTATCGATAACTTTTCACAAGTATATAAATAACATAGTATCAATTACACTGAGGTATATCAAGTAAATATGCGAATTCTCAAATGATATATGCGATATGGGCATATTTCGGTAGGTGTAAATGCCAGGTTTGGTAGGAAGTATTAATTAAAAATAACTAGCGGTAATATGTGTTTTATAGTTAGATAGTTTTCAATAGGCGAACCCTTAATAGAAATCTACATGACCTGTATTGTGTATTGTATAAAGAATTTATTTAGTGTGTTGGTTTTATTGTTAATTGTTGTTATTGATATATTATATGTGGTGTAAATACATATTTTATTCACGTATTAGTCATTGTCGCTTAAATATTTGTATTATATGAAAAGTAATTGTATAGGTAAAATTGAAATAAAAATTATAAATATTAATTTAAAATGTAAACAGGAGAAACAACATAAAATATCGAATTGGTCATAAGATTGTTAAATTATGAGTAAATACTTAGTTTAAGACAAAATTTAAAAATCCTTTCTGAAGTTTTCATTCTTCACAACTCAGACATATGATATGTATTGAGGTATTAACAATTATTAATATTAAAAGAGTCTTTGCTATGATCTATGACCTCCGTGCCGGGTATGATACCTATCAACAAAGGGCATTTTGCAGGTGGTTATTGGGCACAAGTAAAAAGGACATTGTTGAGTTAATCTATTAAAAACAGGTATTGCCTACTGGCTTCATCGGCAGGCAGGTCAATTATAGTTTGTAAACATCACCTGCACCAAACACTTTAGGGTCAGCCCCTTGTAACATATTCTTCCAACGTAATACGTAAAAACGTATTAGCCACGTCCAAGGCTAATAATAGCCAATGAGGAAATAAGATTCCCAAAAGGCGATACCCCTTTTTGAAATAAGTGGGGGCAGAAGTAAAGAGAACATAGAACACAGAAGACCGAAGAGAGGGCGAGATGCATTTTGACCAGACGAAATTCCAAGAAGGGCTATGAGACCAGGACGCCATCCCTTATAGTACTAGAGCCCAAGAGGAGAAA
Organism: Halyomorpha halys; assembly: GCF_000696795.3. Classification (NCBI taxonomy): domain Eukaryota; kingdom Metazoa; phylum Arthropoda; class Insecta; order Hemiptera; family Pentatomidae; genus Halyomorpha; species Halyomorpha halys. The sequence goes on along the minus strand of NW_027107601.1, from coordinate 444,420 downwards.
AAAGGAAGTTATCGCACCCCAATTTTTGATTACTTTAATGAAAACTATGTATAATTACTAGTCAAAATTGATGAGTCTGCCAAGTATAAGTAGGGGGAATAAAAAATGGTGGCTGTTTCAAAGCGATAAACAAATTTAATTTATCATTCCAAGCTCTATATCTTAAAAAGTAGAAACAACACAAGAAAACCTAAGAGAATGTCATTTAAAGATGAGAACATTTTCTAAAATATTAGCCCTAAAAGAGTTATTTACGTTAAATAGTTCTCGAGATATAGCTTTTTAAAAAGCAACATTTCATGAAAATGTTGTATGGTGCGTACTGAAAGATCAGTAGTTAGTGAATTTATTTTGAAAAGTCTATATCTCAAAAACAATTTAACGTACAGATCTCTATTAGCACTCAAATTAAAGCTAGTTTAATGAGCTATAAAGTAGTTTATGATGTTTATCTTCGTATAGCTTTCGTGAAATTTGCTAATATAAATTGATTTATAGTTGTTCGGACAAAATTTTATTTGCCAAACTTATATGTATGCGAATATCATCTAAATCTATATAAAAACTAGATAGCGAATATCATAAAAACTACTTCCCCTACGAAGATAAGTGTCATAAACTACTTTATAGTTAATTTTCCTTTATTTTGAGTGTTGGGAGACATATGTGCGTCTTATGGATCTAGAGATATATTTCTTCAAATACTTCGTTATACTATTATATTACCCAATACCACCCCTTGCCAGATTATATAATTAACGGTAACAATATTTTATAAATATAAAGGTATTTAATTGTAACTAGTAAACACATAATAAGCCTCTCTCTATATTCAATTATAATAATAGTTTTGCAGGACTCAATATAAATTAATTAACTCCCCTATTTTTGAATAATTGCTTCCATCGATTATCCTGGCATCCCGAGACAGATACATAGATATATATATATATATATATATATATATATGAATTTGGTAAAATACAAAGCTCCAGATACGTAACATCTTCCACCAGAGATATTAAATTTTATGTAATATAAAATAAGAGTGATCAGTACATCCCCTAAAGTTTTTGAAAAATATAACTCCAAATTATTTCATTTTTTACTATGTTATTATTTTCCTTTTATATACACCGAGAGCGGGGTGGCTCAGTGGTAAGGCACTGAATCCCAAGGACTCTAGTTCAAATCCGGCGTGACGGATAATTATTTCTTTCTGTTACTATAGCCGAGGGTCAATCCTGTTTGGGATCCCTCCAGAAGTAGGTACCACTTAATATCTGGCAGTCCAGCGTGATTCTGACCACATAGCCCCAGATCCTTCCTAGGTTTTAGCAGTACAAATTTATTTATTTTATACTCCTCCGTGTTCAGGACTTCCTTAGACATAAAAATCTTACTATATTACAGATTTTATGCCCTTCTAGTGCCCGTATTAATACAATTATATTTTGTCAGCGGTTAAAAAAAAATATATCTTAGAATTTCAGTTCGACCAATATAGTTGTCTAATTAAAATCTCCCTTTTATTCTAAGATATTGTTTTCTAAACATTGACGAAGTATAATTATGTGGATAAGGTCAAAATAAGCACCTAGAATACTCGAAGCAGTAAATTCCATTTACCTACTGTGTATTGTTCTATTTTAACCTTGAAGTAGATTTGCAATGTAGATCAAAACTTTGGCTAGTAATAGATGGTTTAAATAATTGTTTTTTTTTTGTTTTTTTGTGAGTCAACTATCTAATTCTTATTAACATATAGACAATTATCTATGTGCGAAAAATTATATTAATTGTTATAATTATTTCATGTACCGTATTCTCCTCTCACTCCATTCCATAATAACAATTGAACTGAAACTAATTTAGTTCCATTTCCACTAGTTGATGGAATAGAGAGGGACGTATAGCTACTAGATCTACCACAAGATAGTTCCTTGGAGCATTCCTTTAATGAATACTTGATAGTTCCAGTTCCTTTACGAGATCAGCCACTTTCTTGTCTAACTGGGTCAGATCTGGGTCCAAAGGATTACTTAAAAACAACTAAAATATTCAATTCATACCTGCTCTTACTGATGTGGTATTCAATCTATAGTATATTATCCATATATCTTAAAAATAAATAAATACACATAGAATTAAAAAATAAAAACCTGTATCACTACAACATATAAAGGGTAAGGGATTTAAGATTTAGGGGGGGGGGGTCAATACTAAAACTTTGTAAAGAAGTACTTTTCCTAGAACAACGGATGTGTAAAAAGGTAGTTTGTTTATGATAACCCTCAACGGCCAAGTTTTCCTTTATTATATTGCTATGTACTGCCTTGAGATTTAATCGGGATGCCAGGATAATCGTTGAAGGCAATTATCCAATAATAAATTAATTAATTAATTATATATTGAGTCCTAAAAAACTATTATTATGATTGGATTCTTTTCCAAAGGCTATTTGTGTGTTTACCAGTTTACCAATTAAATACCTTTATATTTATAAAATGTTGACACCATTAATTATATAGTATAATAAAGGGTGGTATATAGGGTTATATAATCGTATATAAACTAAATAAAGAGATTAACTATTTATTTACAATTTATTACTATGATTAAGATGTTTGTAATGATTCAACTAAACGGTTGCCATAAAATATTGATTATTACTTATTGTTTAATTTATACTTATAGCTGCTGATGGCGTGGGATGTAGTTCCGTAGGTGTCGTCACGTTCATAAGGGATGCCCAGGTCTCGTGGCCCTTCTTACGACTTCGTCTGGTCGAAGTGCATCTTGCTCTGCTCCGACTTCTGCTGCTCTCTCAAGCCTGGTCCTGTGTCGTCTAACAGAACAACGGTTGTGCTAGGAGGTAGTTTGTTCATGATCACACTCGACTGCCAAGTTTTCTCCCAGTTAAGGGCACCTACTTTATATATACCAGTGTTATAAGTATGAAGTTGTAAATTTCAATAAATGGAAGCGAAAAATTCATTTCATTAAAACTGACTGCTGAGAAATTTGCTATATAAATCCAATTGTTATAAACTTTATTTATTTTTTTAATACCTAGCTAGTTGTATCAGCTAGTAACAGTTTAGTTATGGGACAAATAATTGTCAATAAGCAATAAAATACTTGGTAGGAGATGGTTGACAAACAGCGCTCTCAGTGGTAACTGATAAGAAAAGGGATAGTACAGTACTTCTCAAAACCTCCACCAACAGCGCTCATAGTCAACCATCTTCTACTTTAGCATTGTACACATCATTATCATTAGGAAGACCCAGCCAAATCTTAGCAAAAAACTCGTTTCGTTTCCCCGTCGAAAAGCCTCTTGTTTCACTAGTATTTTTCTTGAATTCATTGCAGTATCGTAGAATCAAATCTTGTCTGCGAAGATAGGATTTAAAGTTTTCAAAAAGGTATTGGATTTTCTCGGTTAAGTCGAGCCGAAAGGGAGATGTTGTTATTCAATTTGAACCCAAAGCATTTCAATATTGCTCCCTCTGTTTTCTCTTGAGACGAACTTTTTCCCTCTAAAAAGAGTGTTTTTTTTTTTTTTTTGTTCTGTTTTGATCTATGGCTTTGATTTCCTTTCTTTTGGACCAACAGGTAGAAGTCGTGTGGCTTATTCTGAGTTCTTTCGCTGTAGGTTTACTAGTTCTCTTTTTTTCAAACAACAACAAAGGTTCTATTCTTCCAACGAAACTTATTTTATTTTAGAAATATTTTTCCACAGAAACCCGCTATCCAAGTTTTTCATTCACATTCAAAATAAAACCCTTGTTGGGAATATAATAAAAAATGTTGGTGGGAGAGAGATTCTTAGAAGAGCTTTTCTTTCCTGAAAATCCTGGGATATTATATTTTTCCCTGAAATTCTAAAACATTTTATCACTGAACCTGAAGAATGAAATAATAACTTAGAATTTATACACTTGCTGATACATAACAGAGGATAGAGGGGGTGCCATATACAACTATTCTTCGATATTAAAAGAGGAGAGTTGACTACTTGATTGGAGCTTAGGCTTACTAGCAATGTTCTACATCGTAATATAGACTTAAAAGGAAGGCAAACGATGATTGGCTTGCACTACTCTGCCACGCCTCTGGTGGTCTTCATAAGACCCGCATTTTTTGATTGAGTTTTCCGGGCAACATACCTTATCAATTATACTCCATCCTCCAAGCTAGAGAAGTAGACCTAAACAATTGTTCTGCGTAGTTATACCAAGACTGGTGATCAGCTTATACGTTGCTATACTGTTCCCAGTATATCTATGTAAACCTAGCGGGGCAAAAAGTATTGTTAATTTTTTTTTTATTACACTACTATTTCAGCTTACATACATAAAGGTAATTTAATTTTATAAATGGTTTTATGCGGTATGAAGAAAGAATTCTACATTTCGTATGCGTGACACAAAATATCTTCTATCAAGATCTATGATCAAAATATTTCTAATCGTCTGTTTCTTGTGTTATTTCTACTATTTAAGACATAGTGCTCCAAATGAAATATTAGTTTTTTTTATCTGTTTGAAACAGCTGCCATTTTTTATTCCCCCTACCTATACTTGGCAGACTCATCAATTTTGACTATTAACTATACATAGTTTTCATTAAAGTAATTAAAAAATAGGGTGAGATAACTTTTTTCTCCTCTTGGGATCTTGTACTATCCTGGCAGAACACAAGGTTGTCCTACATCTCCTTTTCTGCCACCGTATCATCTTCTCCAGAAGTATAAACAACTCTTCTATCCAGGACGTGCTGAAGAAACGTGCTACGTACTCCACTATATCCCCACTTCTAGTGTTAATGAACATCCATTGAAGTAGAACACCATAATTTTGAAAAACAAAACACATACGATAACATTTCTCATATGGTGATATTTTGGTTCAAACAGTAAAGACAGAGGGCCTGACTATCACCACTTCACATTGAACAGTCGTTATGTGTTCAAAAATCAAACTGTCTCCTTCAAAAAAAAAAAAAGATCTCACCTGTCTAAATATATACTGCTCGTCTTTTTTCTTCACCAAGACAATCATAACAGCTATTCTCTATGCAGATATCGCCATTGTTTTTTATTTCACCATGGCAACCGTAACACCATACCTCGAAAACTTAATAAGTGAATTAAAAAATTAAAAAATAGTTTTGGACATATATATTACTTATCTACCCATACCACGCTGGAATGCACCAGAAACTGAAACACAGTGTATAAACATAGTATGCATTTCACACCTCTGCTTTCCGCTTAGACTACTCCTACGAGAACTCGGATTATAGAAGTATGTAACTAGGATTTTTATATTTTTAAGAATATTAATTGAACTTGATCTTGGCTATGTTGTGAGTAAATTAATATATCTGATATATAATTTTTCAGTAAAAAAATATGCCAATTTTTGTTCTTACGGCTGGTAAAAGCAAGTTGATTTTTGTATTAAGTTACAACAAGAAATAGGATATAGCTAAGGCATAGCTCGTGGCAGGGGGACACATAAAATAAGAGCGCAGAAGGCTGTGGGCCGAACCGCCCATAAACAGTTTACAAACCGTTAAATCTCAGATTTATTGCACCTTAAGAAGGTAATTGTTCCACTTTTATTATACCTTAGCTAACGGCTTTATTGTTAATTAGAACTATAAAATTACCTTCGGATCATAAATCTCTTTACAATTACCAATCAGGACCTTTACTGGTGGATTTAATTAATTGGTTCAATTAACTTTTGAGATATTGCCGTTTTACTGATGAGGAGTTAAGAAAAGGTTTTCAGAATGATTTAACTGGAAACTGTAAACTCAAAATGAATTAGTCAGAAATTTTGGACTAATATGAAATTATAAGATCAGAAAACAAAGGAAAGATGGTTTTCAACGTTTCGGCTTTAGTTTATATGCAACCTGATTTCCTTGTTTTTGGATCATTCCTAATGTATTTTAAACTTGTTGTTAAGTGATTTCTTATGTAAATGCAAGTTATTTTTGCGTTCAGGACGGTCCTTCCTCCATTTATGCTTCCAACTTTGTAGCGTTCACTTTCTTCAGTAAATTTAGAGTAAATTTACCAAAATTTAAGCCCTAGTAGAGCTATTTACTTATTGAACGTAATTTTCGAGATATAGCTTTTTAAAAACCAATATTTCATAAAAATGTATGGAACGGACTGAAATATCAGTAGTTAGCTAATTTATATTGTGAAATCTATATCTCAGGAACTATTTGACGTACAGATGTCTATTATATCTCAAATTAAAGCTAGTTTAATGAAATATAAAGTAGTTTATGACGATTATTTTCGTAAGAGTAGCAGTTTTCATGAAATTTGCTAAAATAAATTGATTATCAAACGAAAAGAAATCAGGTGATGGTAATACAGAGTCACAAATACTTAAAGATTATGTTGTTAACAGTTGAGACCAAACTTGCGATATTATGTTAAACTGCTGAAAATTTCTACAAAAATCATACTATAAACCTATCCTAGATGACCTTAGCTTGATATACATAAGTTTAATGCTTATAGCTGCTAGATTGTAAGATATGCCTTTAAATTATACAAATTGTAAACATGTTTATTATAAAAATTATTTGTTTATTAAGATACGACAATTCATTTGTTACAGTCAAAATTTTATTATTTTTCTAATTTTTATAGAAACGATAATAAACGAATTCTACGATTGTTTTGTGTTGTTAAATTACATTTTAACATTTAAATTTTCGTCTTGCCCCGCAGTATCTTTTAATAATACCCCACTTATTACTGTTGAAAGAGATCCGTTACTTAGGACTACACCTCGACAAACGACTGACCTCGAATCCTCATACAAGGCCGAAAAGACAGGAAACTGCTCATCGATTCCGACTATTACAACATTTACTAGACAAACGGTCTAAACTTCCAATCCATTACCAAAAGACTGATCTACATGACTATTATAAGGCCTATCTGGATACTATACGGAGTTTGGCTTTGGGGCTCCTCTAAACCATTGATTCCTAGCGAATCCAATCCTTACAGTCCAAAATCCTTAATGCTCATTACTTTGTCACAAATAAAATCATACATAAAGATTTTAATGTTCTTTATGTAGTCGATCTAGCCGAACCAGATAGCAATCCTTCCATGATAAACTTGCCAACCACCTAAACCAACTCGATTCAAACCTGGCTTCTCCTTCACTACCTAATAACCCTCCTAGGCGTCTGAAAAGAAGATGGCCTCGAGATCTTCCCCCCATATTTTTGGAGTTCTATCAATGGATAGATTCTCCATATGTTTCTATCATGTCATTATAGCACTTACAGCAAATTTACTTGATGTATATATATTTATACAGTTAAAACTTTTAATAAATAAATTATTAAAATAAAAAAAAAAAATTAAAGCACACGTATATTTTTCATCTGAGTTATTGAGTTTGAAAAAGCACTGAAGTACATCTAACTTCCTTTTGTTAACATTAGATAAATTTATTGATGAAAAGTATAAAGTTGAAATTTAAATAATAATATTATTCAGATGTTAGGTTGATATTGTTACTAAAGTTCTTCATCGTTCATTTTAAAGCCTTCCAACAAAAAGACATAGTCGATTTCAGGTGGCTTCAACAAAAGTATTACGTATAATATTCGGACCGAAAAAGATGAGCTAATGTGAGAATTTAGAAAGTTACGTAACGCTGAATTAAGGGAGCTGTCTGTAAATATAATTCAGTTTATATCATTCTGATGAATAAGATGTACGCGTAAGCTTGTGGGACTGAGTTCCGAGCGGATCCCTAAAATGTTAATAAACACTGAGCCGATGGGTAAACGTCCCAGGGATAGAACGAAACGTTGATGGGAGAATAGCGTTAAACCAGATTTAGTAGATTTTGGTTTGGAGGAGTGTCCTTGGACAAATGTATGTAGAGAACGATTTGAGGGATCGACATCGAACCTTCGGGTTCACTAAATCAATATAGCATATATGAAAATATATAAATTTTAATAATGACAGGATTGAAGTGGAAAAAGTTTGAAAACGGCCAACAGAAAGGCCCGAAACGTAGATTTAGAA
>NW_027107601.1:435058-436278 GCF_000696795.3 Halyomorpha halys | reverse complement strand
TATATGAATATAATGCGATGAATTACGAGTAAGCATAAAAAATTATTGTATGGCTTAGTCTGCTTTTATTAATAACGTTATAAAATTGAGTGAATTGTCACATTGAAATCAGTGACTGCGAATTTAATATTTGTTGTGCTTTAATATGCCATTGTTCTTATACAAAACCTGTTTTGTATGTTGATGGATGGCTGTGCCACCCGATCCATTATCTTATAAACTCTCCAATCCCGGACAAGTGATTGATAACCTGTTTATTTACTCAACTGATATCCTTATTGTTTAAATGTATTGCATTAATTTCGATTTAGAAATCAGTGCAACCATGGTTCGCAAAAGATGTTTAGATTTGCGACTAAAAAATTAATTTGAAATCAACTAAACGTATTTCAAATTATTGAAAACAAACCATATTAATAAAGGTAATATTTCCTTCGGGTTGAACTCTTTATAACATTTAAAACTAAGAAAACTTCCTATATTATTTTTATTATTAACAATCTATACCATTACTACCTATGAAGGTTCAAGGGTTCATTACTTTGTATGGAAGTACTGCTACTGCTGGGATACAGTGTAACAGAAAACAATTTTCTACCCAGCCGGATTCGAACTTTTAGTTCCTTTTTAGGTCTTTGGAGTTAGTAGCAACGCACCTTACCTCAGGGCTACCGCGCTCCTCAATTTTTTTTTTTTTTAATTTTTAAAAATGTAAAATAAACGTAATATTATGTGAAATAAATTTAACATTAACTGTTCTTTAATAACAGGTACGTCTTATCTTAATTGAAATATTCTATCATGCTAATTTCTCCCTATAAAATACCTATAATTTTGCTTATTTGAAATAAACAAAATGTTTTTATTGTTAGCAATAATAATCAATAGATAAATTAAACTTATAAAAAAATTGTGAAATAATTAAAGAAGAAAACATAAAAAATATATTTATTAAATAAATCATAATTTAGTATCCATCCAATTCTGTCTCAACACTTTATTTTTTACTGTTGGACTAGTTTCGGTCATTATAGCCATCTTCAAGGACATCTTCAATACAATCTCTTCCTCACATTAATTTAAAGTTTCTTTTGCATGCTATTCTGCCCAGGTCATTTTCTTTATTATAAGTTGAAAGCCTATTTATTTATAATCATTAACATTTAATTTTCCTCTATAAAATTATCAACAATTAATTAATATAACATAATTAATAAATT
>NW_027107601.1:393515-433872 GCF_000696795.3 Halyomorpha halys | reverse complement strand
TTTAATTGTTGATAATCTTATAGAGGAAAAGTAAATATTAATGATTTTAAATTTTAAATAAATAGGCTTTCAACTTATAATAAAGAAAATGACTTGGGCAGAATAGCCTGCAAAAGAAACTTTAAATTAATGTGAGGAAGAGATTGTATTGATGTCCTTGAAGATTGCTAGAATGGCCGAAATGTTGGACTAGTGAAAAATAAAGTGTTGAGACAGAATTGGATACTAATTTCTGATTTATTTAATAAATAATTACCTTGTCTCAAAAAAATTTGAAATAATATAATTAAAATAAAAAATTTGAACTGCTCATCTCTTCCCACCTTATTTGACAAGGTTTCTTCATATTTTATTAAACAGTTTATTCCTGGCAGGAAAAAAGTTGATTTTTGTTATTATCACTGTGAGAAACTCTACAGTACAAATTTTTATATTAGTGAAAAGCTATTATAATTCATAATTTTTATATAAATGAAATTTTAGCCCACCATATCAAATTTTAATTTTAGCCCTGATGAAAACGAAGATTGTGCGTCGAAATATAGGCCATAAGTAAATAGTTCTAAAAAAAACAAACTAAAAATAATTTTTTTTTTCTTTTCTTGACATACTTTATTTTACACTACTCTTAATTTATTGTCCCATAGGGTCAATACCTCAATTTATAAGACTTACAAATGTGTTTTGTATTAAGAAAATGAATTACAGTGGCATAAGCTTAATTGTCTCTAAGGAAGGACACTTCGTCCTTACAATACTATAAAATGTTCCTGATAGACATTATTGTTTATTATAATTAGATAGCATTTTATATATACTAAAAAATATTTATTTTTAATAATTAAATATATTGATATTAATTACATTTCGATAATCAACCAATTAAGCTTGAAACCAAACATCAGTAGGAGGATTTTACTTAACCGACTTCTTCAGCCGAAGGAAGCCCAAGCGCGGCACAATAATTAACAACAAACCAATTAACGGAGCGTCAGTTGAGAGGGTCTCTATTCTATATCTCTACTACATGAGACAGTTTAATTAACTGTTTCACCAACTTCCTCTCTACGTGTTCTTATCTCTGTCCACACGAGTATTATTTATTTCAACCGCAGGTTTATATTTCTATAAAAAATGATTTATTAATATTATAATTAATAAAAATAAATATTACTATTACATTGAAAAATATATTATAAAATTTCCGTTGATAATCAGTAATTCTAAAAAAAAAAATCCTCTAAACAAAGTCTATAAAATATCGAGAAAAAATTAACGTTGCAAATCATGAAAAAAAAATTATTACGTCATAGTTTAGTAAAATTGTAAGTAAGTAAAACTTAAGTATAATTGTACAGTTTTTACAGCAGACATCCTAACACTATTCTCACCACGTATGCCGATGACACATGCCTATTGTCAGTGAATAATGATCCTTCCATTGTATCCCAATCCCTCCAATCCCACATCACCACTCTTAAAGAATGGTGCCAAAACTGGAGGATTAAAATAAATTCTAATAAATCCTACCAAATCACATTTACCCTTCGTCGGAAACCTTCGTCTTGCCCCACAGTATCTTTTAATAATACCCCACTTGTTCCTGTTGAACAGATCCGTTACTTAGGACTACGTCTGGACAAACGACTGACATGGAATCCTCATACAAGACTGAAAAGACAGGAAACTGCTCGTCGATTCCGACTATTACAACATTTACTAGACAAACGGTCCAAACTTCCAAACCATTACAAAAGACTGATCTACATGACTATTATAAGGCCTATCTTGACATACGGAATTGAGCTATTGGGCTCCACTTAACCATTTAATTCCTCTCGAATCCAATCCTTACAGTCCAAAATCCTTCGTAAAATCCTTAATGCTCATTACTTTGTCACAAACCAAATCATCCATCAGGACCTCAATGTCCCCTATAATCCTTCCATTATAAACTTCCCAACCACCCAAACCAACTCGTTTCTAGCCTGGCTTCTCCTTCACTACCTAATAATCCTCCTAGGCGTCTGAAAAGAAGATGGCCTCGAGATCTTCTCCTTTAGAAATGTTTTTGGAGTTCTATCAATCGGTCAGCGGTAGCAACGTGGTAACACGCCAGATTATCAACCCACAGGTTGTCAGATCGAATCCCGGTCAAACCCGGACTTTTTTCGAGCATAAAATAATAAAGAACTAAACTGTTCAAGATAGGTTCCACCGATAACCAGCCACTGGTTTCTTCATGATTATCCCGTCAAAATCTCATTTTTCGTATTTCTGGTACTAGCAGGCTTTTTCATTTCCATTCCTTAATTATGTGGATTTTGTTACGGATATTCTACTAGTTTATATTAATATTTTATAGCTTAATTTTCTTTTTATTTATCTCTATCTTTATCTCCATCTAATTATGGGTGTGAGGCTATTGTTTGTTGCAAAAGTCAAGGTTTGTGTTTATCAGCTAATTACTTATTTAATAACATTACTAATTACTTATTTAATAACCATTATACAGGACATAATTATAACTTGAAATGGAAAAATAATTGTCTTAGGGACTCAGCCGTCAATTAACGAAATAATATACAACCGAGCTCGACAAAGTGGTCCGAAAATTGCAAAACCAACCCCCTTCTCTTTCCCCTCATCAAAAAATTCATTTTCAATTTGTGCCTTCCCCCCAATGAAAAAATTAACTGGAAAGAGAAAGCGTCGACACAAACAAATGAGTTACGACCGCGCTTAATTCCCAGAAAGGTTGAATTCAGAGTTGAGAACATCCGGAGCTCATTAAAGGCCTAACCTCTTAAATTATGATTACATTTAATGTTTTTATGGTATCTTTTTATCGTTGTTATTGGTTATCAGATACATGATGATGTGCCATATACGCTCCATTATACGAAATTTGCCATAAAATCAGTATTTACTTCCATGATTATATCTACTACAGTGGTAGCAGACTCGCACTAGGTCTGGTATTATAATTGACACTGTATAATAATAAAGCTACTATCAACTATCATATCAATAGTAGAGCCTATCATAAAATAAATAAATTCAGATAGTTATTTAGTTATTAATAATTTGATGAAATTACTCTTTAATTTATTAATTAAATATGTAATTTAAAAATGGCTTAGGACTATTCCTTATTAAAAAACCTGACTCTAATATTTTTAGCTTGGAATAAATAAGATTAATATCCTGTACCTCTGCTGCTAAACTATGAGATGTGCATTTAAATAACACAAAGTGCAATAAAGATTATTAAAACACTATAAGGGACGCTTCTGTCACTCGATTTTATGAACTGTTGAAGTAACTTTACCCAGCCTTCCTTCGTAAATATTTTCTTGCATCCTTCCACTACCAAGTTATCCGATCCCGCCGTCCATCGCACATCTTTGGTATCCTTCAATTTAAATCCACACTCACGGCCTTAGAGTTATATACAACTTAGCTGCCCAACAAACCGCAGGCTTTGGCAGATCTCCCCCTATCCGTTCCTTTTCCCTATGGAATTCAATTCTCTCCTTCATTCGTAGTTCTAATACCCTTCCCACCTTCAAATCCCATATATTTGACCACCTCCTTTCTACCCAATTCCCAAAGAATAACAATTAAAAGTTCAAAATAAGATGTGCATGGATGGAAAGAGAGATAATATTTATTAAAAATCAATAAACATGTAAATATATAGACTTATAAAGTCATTACTGCCCCATTTTTTCCTTATCATTTAATTTATTTATTGGATATGCCCAAAGATTCATTAGAGGATTTTTTATTATTTTTTGTTGGTTTATAACTTTTTTGTATTTGATGTTTCTGATTTTTGTTTAAACCTTGAAATATGTATATTAGCAGAAATTGTACATTTTCTTTTATTATTTTTAACTTACTTCTATTTGATTCTTTATTATTATTTTTTTTACTATCAGAAGTTAATCACCTTATGTTTTATGGTATGATATATGATTTCATTTTATATATTCTGTTAATTATTGTTGTTAATTTTTTATCTTTTCAAATTCATTGTTTTCATTATATTTTATGATGGTTTATAATTTAGTTGTTTTTTTTTTGTATTTTACTCTAAGGCTCTAAAGTCTTTTGATGCCTGTAATATTACTCTAAAGGGATCAGTCCCAGAATAAATAAATAATAATATATATGGTTACACGAAACGGCCTTATAGACCACGTAAATATCATTTCTTCCCAACTTTCCCCTCCATTCCTCTCTTCTTTCTTCCTCGCTCCATACTCTCCCCCTCTCACCTCTCCGGCACCCACAAGTACCTTTACCTTTCTTAATTTTTCCCTATTGAGGCAGCCTCGACTTCCTATTCGATTCCTAATTTCCCCGTTTCTTTCTTCATCTTATCCCAAAGATCTCCCTATTCATTCTGCTCGGGTCCATCCTGACCTTATGACCGTAGAAACGCAGCCTAATATTAATATTATTACAATTGATTTGCTATGTTATATTAGTTTTTCTGCTTCTTATTTAAATTATAATAAACGAATTTTATGTTGTTTTTTTTTATATTACTTAATTACAATATACGTTGTTTGTTTTTTTACTAACCCCTAACATAGATAAAACAATTACAAGGATAATATACATATGCATAGAGATACTTATTCCAAGAAGTATAGATTACACTTTTTTCTAAATGTTAATGAAAAATACATTCTTGTACAAAAAAATAATTGTAATAGTCTTGGGACTTGCCGACAGGAGTGAAACTTCTGAAAATGAAATAAGGTATTAAAAATTATATAATAATTATCATGTTTTCCTTCTTATTGCCTGAAAAACATTAGTTCCAGAATAATAATAATTTGGATAAAATTTCCTAGTCAGTTCTAGCAGAAACATTTTTCATATTCTCATAGGAATTCATTCAATCTGACCGGGATTATAAATTTCCTCTAATTTCGTACTCTCCTATTACAATATAAATATTTTCCTGCTAGAATGGACCAGCGTTTATATCTCTCACTTTGTTTATTTTTCTCTCACCTAAGGTCCTTATACAGGAGATTAAATTGTTTTTCCTTTTGCAAGGTACTATGATTAAGTCGATTATAAACATTTGTATTCTGATTTCATCAGTCTTCATTCTTCTCTAAATATTTAACAGCTTTCTTATTGAGACTATCTAGAAATTTACTATTTTCTTTTGAATTCGAGTGGGAAAGAAAAACAAATCAAATGGTATTTATGTTTTTAATGTTAAATAAAGTATTACTATATATATGATGTATACTAACAATAAATCGTATTGTAAATATTATTTTTCATAGGTATTTATTGGTATCGGGGTGTAATGAAAAATTCGTGGAATCGACATCTCGTATGCTGTTTTTGAAATGCATTTTAAGAGGGGGCTGAGAAAAGGGATATTGTGTATATGTAGGGGTATACAGAGATTATGTCTATTTTCATAAAGTCAGTAGTAAGTTGATAGTCCTCAGTGAAGTCTGAGAGTGTTTATGTGTGCTGGCCACCTTTGTAGGCGTTCTGTTGGTGTTAATGTCTACAAAGCGAGTTGTTCAGGGTAACCTACGGCAACCGAAAGGTTGAATTGGAAGGGCTGCCTTAATGTAAGCAATACTAGCGCCATGGTCTCGGGGGCTCCCATCAGAAAGGCACGACCAGCGCCAATGTGTCCAATCCCATGTGATCAAAAGGTTGCCTCCTACAGCGCTGTCGGTGGTAAGAGAAGTAACCTGGCTGATGAGAGATAGCCATCATGCTTCTGCCAGAAGAAATCCATTTTTTCTTCTTTTTCTCTCAGGAAAATCTACCATGAGTAGAACTCTTAGAGTTGTTCCCAGAAGCAGAGGAGAGAGAGGCATAAGAATACGGAGGGAAGAAGAAAGCATGGAGTAAGTCCACTCAGTACAATATAGTTAAACTCCACATCATCATCAACCACCTCATTATATCTACAATTTTCCATAGTCCAGTAATACAAAATCTATTAACCCATCTAATCAAAAATGTTTCATTTCGGTCACCACCTACCCCTCTGTAACTCAAACAATAGAATTTTATTTTCATTCAATCATGTTTTATTTTTCAATCATACAGTCCACTAAAACCCTATCAGCCAACCTAAAGTGAAGTGTTCCTGGCATTAAGGTGAAGGCATACTTCATACAACTGTGTTGGAGGCTATCAAAGAATTTGATGTGAAGTTTGTCTCACAATGCGTCTGAGCATACTACTCTCAACCTTTTGGAGTTCCTCGGCCGTCGTTAGTGCTGTGGTGGTCAGTAGTAGGGCTGGCCTGACCATGCTCTTGTAGATTAATAATTTGAGGTGGAGAGAAAGATTAGGAGAAATTATCAGGTGATATAATCTTTGTTCTTAACCTGTTCTCGCATCCAGCTATCCTGTAGGGAGAGAGCGATTGTTCTTCTGGAAGGGTAAAATAACAGAGTAATTTATTATAATTATTAATTAATATTTAATGAGTGATTATTAAATAATTAGTAACATAAGGGTGGTAATTTAATAATTAATACTTAATAAAGTACTCAGCTTAAGAAAAACTATTAATATAAAAAAGATAACCCTCGACTAGACAAATCAATTTAGCAAGTTTAACTATCTCAGATATTAGGAGATAGCATGGTTGTCTTCAGTACCCTTGGATGTAGATTTAATTGCATCAAACTAACTCGTGAGCTTAGTTCAAAAGTTGTTTGTTATCTCGAAACTGATTTAAGTAGTTACAAAACTAATCTGGAGCTCAATTGATCCCAATATGATTAGAAATATACATGAAACACATTATATCTATCTGTGTATCTTCTATAACACTATCAGTGACCTTGTTATATAAATTTGTTGAGATTGGAGGATAAGATATAATGTAACTACAATTTCGACCAGATTTCCCAAGTACATTGAATTAATGAATTTTCTATTGCTCATAGTCAATGGAGTCTTCTGGGTTTGCGCCTGAAATTTAAAAACCACATCAAACCCTCCACTACCGCCCTCTATGGTAGCCTTACTTATATGACCTTTCAAACAGACACTTATAGCGAGTAGGTTGGTCGACATACGACATGTCACAATCTCACAAGAGGAGATCATAACACAGGCTAAAAACAGGCTATCCTTCCCCGCCGGACCCACCCAACTAAACTCCCGAAAAGCGACAGCCCTATATCACTTTTGAAGTATTAGCTTAAAACGGGAAGAGGAGACTTTAAGATAGTTTAATCGAGAAATATTTAAAAAGCGCCTGAAATTTAAAAACGGCATCAATACATATGTATATATATATATATACATTTCAAAGAGATTTATTGAGCCGAAATTCAACAATGTCAATTTCTGATGTACTAATTACCAATTTAGGTTGTGAGTTCGAGCCCGGTCCTATCCGAGATTTTTTCAAAAATAAAATTATACAAATCTCTCCACAGCCTTCCTTAGCATTAGTGGGGCCCGTAGGCCAATGTGTGGCACTCACAAAAAATTGGCGTGGGAGTGGCAAACCCACCCTATGAAAAAAAAACATGCCAAAAAATGTGCGATCAATTCCCTTAATACATCGCGCGAGGCCTTGGACCTCCACGGTCTGTCGCGCCAATAATAATAATAATAAATAGTTACCAATAATAGTTATTGTTTCCATCAGGACCAGTTCGTAATACGGGTATCGCAATTGTATGTGGAATCGTATTTAATTAGTGTGGAAAAGGGTGGGTTGAAATTAGTGAGACCTTTCTGCTTTTTAGTGAGTACATATATTTTAATAAACCAAGAAAAATCCCTGAAGGGGAAAACTCTGTTAATTAAATTGAGTGTTAATTTAACCGATAATAAATAAATGTGAATAATGCGATACTGAACGTGGATTCGAAAAACTCACAAAACACGGGCTTAGTCAACGGGACACAACAGAGAAACAACTTCGACATTTTTAGGAGCCCTTGGACGACTATTATCCTTTGCTTAGGGACCTTCCACATGGCCAGGGCCCTTCTCAACTTTTCTCATTTATCAGGCCCGCGAGTCTAGTTTTATTTAATTATAGCAAGTTGAAGCAGCCGTT
Organism: Halyomorpha halys; assembly: GCF_000696795.3. NCBI lineage: Eukaryota > Metazoa > Arthropoda > Insecta > Hemiptera > Pentatomidae > Halyomorpha > Halyomorpha halys. The sequence goes on along the minus strand of NW_027107601.1, from coordinate 425,786 downwards.
TGTCATAGAGAACAGAGTCATGTGCGCCATATTTCTTCACCCTTCTGTTCTCTGCTTTGTAATTCCTTCCAACTAGTTCAGTCTGTATCGTAGCTACTTAAGCGATCTATCTTTATTTATATTTTATATCACAATAGATTATCCAAACACATTGTTTAACTTCAATAATTTACTACAAAACTAATTAATTTATCATCTATAGGGGCTCGGAAGAGCTATGACAACCTCCCATTAAAAAAAAAAATTATTCTAAAAAAAAAATCAGCTCTTAAAAAATAAAACTTCAATATTGCAGAAAACCATTTCCAAGCAGTTGGTTTGGTCGTAATATTTCCTTGAAGTTTGTACAAAGTTAGGGATTAATCAGGAGTCAGGGTTACTGCTACTGGTACAGGTAATATTGGCAGGAATGTATCCGGCAAGTGCTCCTTTTTACCAACCCCAAGGCCTGACGAAGCCCTCCAAAGTGGGGCGAAACATTGGTTAACAATAAATAGTTTTTGTTACTATACTTTAGATACCTTTATTGACCGACACCCGGACTCTCTTCCTCCAATCTACTTCATGTGGTCAATTCTCTTCCAATACGATTATCTGCTTAGTTACTGAAATGTAAAATTGGGGAACTGATTCTATCGCGTGAAGTTCGGCAGTGCATATTGAGCATAATTTAGATTTATTGTTGATTCGTGGGGAATGAAAGACGAGATGGTTGAGTTTTTAGATTTAGAACCATCGCTATAAAACAAAAATATTTCCTAAATCCTTTCCAGGAAACGCAACAGTCTTTCTATTGTTCAACAGTTTGGATTTTGAGTTTCAGTTTTTAGTAATGACATTGTTTCAAGTGCTGAGATAGCCATAGGAATTCTGTCTGCCAAAGGAAATGTATTTCTGGCAAAAAGATCTGGAAAATTTTAATTGGAAAATATGCGAGATGTTTTGTCTACGGAAATAATTTAGCAATTTGTTTTGTTTTCTACTAACCACTATTTCTGACATACGATGTGTCGTGTGACACCCTCACCGGTAACCAACATATTCTAGCCATAGGAAAGGGTCAAGTTTCTATTCCTAGGGTTCCCAAATAAAATAAAAATCGACCATTCCAGAACGGAATTTACATCGGCGCCGTACAGTAACAGAAAGTGTAAAAAAACATCCAAAATGAAAGTTAAGTAAATATTCATGTTTATAAATGTGTGTCTTACACCCAAATACATATAAACTAATTCACCGTAATTAATTCTCCCATCAAATAATATTTATGAGCCGTAAATCTTATAGAGTTTATTTTAGAATTGGGAAAAGCGAGTTATTGCTATTTTATTTTAAATTATTCAATAATAAATTGACTATTGACTGAGGAACTTATGAGAATTATAAAAGATTTGAACAATTTTTGCACAAAAACGGCAGTTTTCTACCACGGTGTTGACATAAAAGATAGTTTATACGATAGTACTATCATAGCTTCCATTTTCACTATCAGTGCCCCTATTAACGCCACCCCACGTTAGTCCCTTTATTATCTACAGCGGTTAAGAAAGGAAACACTCGAGATATTTAATTAATAATTCAAACAGTAGCAGGATTTATCATATAATTATTTCGATATGAATAATAATATTATCAAATATAAATGCATTATTTACAATATATTTCGATAGAATAAAATAAATATATCATTACTAAAAGTTGATATCGATATTAATAAGATAGTTGAGTATTGAAATCGATATTAAATATTAAAACACAATTTAAATATTAAATTTTTAAACTTTCACTAAAATTTACTGGCCCTTTTTAAATAAAATATCAGTATTTCCATTAAATAATCTTAGGATATTCTTACAAATGTTTGATATCAATATTTGTTAGAAAGTTGAATATCGTGGAATAAAAAAGGAATATGTTTTAAATAAATCCATTATTTGTCTTTTATAGATCATTTCACATCACAATCCAACTTATAAAAAATAAATGAGAGCGTTCTGAAATTACAGCGGGGCTAAAAGCAATTTCTAAAAAGTCTTGGAGATGTAAGTGGGTCAGCTCCCGACTTTTAAATTCAAAAAAAAAAAAAAAGAAAGAAAGAAAAAGAAAAAAAAGAGGAGGAAAGAATAATAACGCATGAAATAAATTAGACTACTGGAGCGGTAATGGATGGACCCTGGAGCACTTCTTGTCCTGGAAGAATTCCAGCACTCTGCATCTGGCGTGCGGCGTATTCCTACGTTAGTCCTTTATAGTCTTAGTAATAAAGTAAAATACAAATGGAAATGCCCTCTGACCCAGATTGTCTTCACAGAGGGTCCATTTTGTTTTTTAATTTAACGGTTCGGAATTGAGATTTATTTTTAAATTTATACTTATAATATACAAGTCTGATTACTATGATAGTAGAGTGTGAAGAAATTAAGGATTGACAGAACTTAATTAATTCATCTATGTTAGAAGATCTCTATGATATTTTCTTTTTAGGGTTCCAGTAGGATTTTAGAGTTATACAAACATATTTGTGCCTTTATTAATGCGTATAATTAATAATATAAATTTTTAAATGTCCATTTCACAAACAAACAGTTACAAATACTCTGAGAAGAGGATACACGCCTCAGGCCCTCTGCGACATGACTCAAGTTCACACGATTTATCTTTTTTAAAACAATCCTTTCTAGGACAGCGCTAGTTGTATTAGAATAAATAAATACAAAAGAACATACCTACATTATTAAATAAAGGCACTAATAAACCCATAAGTGGTGTATGATAACTTTATGTAATTTTTCAGTGCTCGAGAATTATTTCGATATATCTCCAAAATGAAGGATTTTTTTAATGGTATGAAGTTTTGAGGTCCAAGTTAAGCCTAAGCGACGATATTAATCAAGTAATGATTCAACTACTATGTTTTTTATTTCTCTTTATTAGTAAAACTTGTTCAATTAATAAATCATTTAATCTAGAATATAGTTATAAAGTATAAAGTCCTATGAGCCACTCACCCGATTAAAGATGGTTTCCCAAGTTTTACTTGACTACTGGATGTATTTTTTTTTTTTATTTGAAAAACTTTTATTGCAATAATACATTCTGCCACACTCTAGGGGAGTAGCTATTAGGGATGTAAGAACAAAACCAAGGAATATATATATATATATTTTTCCATAACCCCTATTTCTGTATTTCATTTATGGTTTTTAGCATGAATATATATTCTGGTTCTGCACTGTTTTCTTCTTCTGTAGTGGCCTACATTTTAAGGAGCTTTTGACTTGTATTTTTGTGGTAGTGGGCGTTCTTCGAATTTTATAATGTGCTGGGGCACACATTAGTTTTGAAATTTAAACTAAACATAAAAAAATACATTTTAACTACAAATAAATAGTATAATAATAAAATTATTGAGTATAAACTAAAATGGATTAAAGTAAAATTAAATATGCATATCATAAAAAAAAAAAAATTTGGATAACTGAGTTAAATAATAGAAAATAAGAAGACAACTAAGGTAAATAATTAAAATAAAATCTTAAACACAATCATTACCAGAGTTGGGCAACTATGAGACTAATAGCTAAAATTGCCATGGATGCAATATTTATTTATCAATGGTTCATTCATGAATAAGGGTCGTATCCATGGCAACTTTAGCTATAGCTAATTTTTGTCCATCTCTGATCATTACTAACTCTTAATTAATCTTATTCAACCACTAATAAAATATGTTTCAAATTTTATTCAGGCATATATGTTTATAACAATTATTTAACTAGTTATTAATTATAAAACACGTTTATTGAAAATATCTAACATTTGAGCCGATTTTTCATTCAGTAAAGTTTGAATACCATATTTTATTCCTGAATAATTATTTTTGAATAAATAATCAGCTGGGGCTCCGGAGATCTGACGGAACTGTTTGATAGATTGACGTCCATTGACAGAGCTCTGACACCTGCCTTCGAATGCAAATGATGTCCCACTCCAGATGTTCTGAGCTGTGCTACGGTTGCCATGGTGAAATAAAAACACTGGCTAGATCTGTGCAGACAAGAGGTGTTACGGTTGTCATGGTGAAAACAAAACACGAGCGATATGTTTTTATAGACAAGTGGGTTTTGTTTTTTGGTGAAGTCGACAGTTTTGATTTTGAACACGTATGTTCAGACGAGTGGGTTTAGTTTTAGGAAGGTGACAGTCTAATTTTGGAACACGTTACAATTGTTCAATGTGAAGTGGTAATAGTTTGAAGGCCCTCTGTCTTTACTGTTTGAACCAAAATAGCACCATATGAGAAATATTGTCATCGTATGTTGTTTTGTTTTTCAAAATTATGGTTTTCTACTTCAATGGACGGTCATTAACACTAGAAGTGGGGATGCAGTGCAGTGACGTTTCTTCAGCATGTCCTGAATAAGAGAATAATAATGTAAATATAGTTATTAAGGTTAAGCATTTAAGTTAAGGTTAAGTCAACCTATAAGTTTTAATTGTTTTATTAATTGATAAGAATTTTTTTTTCCCTTTTTTCATTCTCTGTGTATATATTTCTTATTATTGATAAACTTTTGTACATATAGATCTGCTGTTCTTTCTTATACCTACACACTGCGTTCAACTTGTTAATTTACCTATTTTTTTTTTTTTTGTTGTTCACGGAATATTACGATAATTAAACAGATGGGTAGGTAATACCCCTAGGTTTACTGCTATCTACATGTAAAGGTATTCGCCAGTGGTCATAATTCAACAATTGTTTATATTGTGGTATACTTTAGCTATATTGTGGGCATAATGCTTCGGGGTTTTCGTTATTTCCAAGAAAAAATTACGTGGCGCCTAAGATGTAATTTATTCTTTATTGTTTTGTCATTTTTTTTTCCTTTTGCGATTATATTTATTATTTTTTTTATTTTCCTTTAACTCGTGGGCAAATATAAATGATAAACATATAACTAAGGATAAGTCAAAATTTCCTGTTATATAGAAATTATAAATTAATTATTTTATGAGAGTGAAATTATAAGGACCATAAGAGTCGTTGGGCGTAAAAATGGTCTAAATAAAACCTGGAGTTTAGAGATATTGAAGAATTTAAGGAAATATTTTATAGTTTTTAGTTTGAAAAATGTTTTTTTTTTCTTTTCTTTGAAAACTAGTTAGTTAGTTGCATTCAGTAATGAATATTATAATGAAAATTAATTTTACTGAGAACAATATGACTTAAACAACACTCGCTCACACTGGATTTTATCAATGAATTTCTTTCCCTAGCACGTAGATTGGCTATATTGATTACCTTTCTGCATTGTTCATCGCTTTTCAGCAGCATTTCCTTGGATTTATTATTCCATTACCATTAATTGGTTGTCTCTTTCACTCGACAATTTACTATTGAGTTTTCTAATAATTTTTTAGTATTATAAGAAAGTTTGATTGTTCATATTTGTAAACCGCTATTATAATTATGTTGAAAACATGTTATGAATATATTGCTGTTTTGCTTTAATCTGGCAAAAAAAAATTGCATTTATTTTATACTGGACGTATTCCAAAGATAGTACCTGTGGTAGAAGACTGCCTTTACGTTCTCTACTAGATTCCCCTTAGAGGCAGTAACAAAGCTGGTTCATAAACAGTAACTTATTAGTTGTACCATTGTTAACACATAACGAATAGCCACATGAATTCATTATTTTGCAAACAATCTTAAAAAGCCAAATGACAAAAAGTCGCCATTTGTATATTACAGAAAATAATTTCTTCTTGTTCTTTTAATTATAAATAAATGAAATTCTACTTTTTTAGCAAACATAGATAACTGTTAATTCAGCTTCAGTTGCGTTGCATAAGAGCAAACGTAAACAAAAACATTTAAAAAAGAATTCATTTCAAATTTTAATTTATTTTTTTAGTGATCGGATATTTATTTTAGTTGTATTATTTATTTATATTTTAGACAATTTTAATGGAAATAATTTTTTTAAAATTTATTTAATATAATTTATAAAATAATAAATGGAAAAAGTAAATCTGTGGAATGTTTCATTTACACTTGAAAATATGGGCTAAAACCACCCATAGGTGGTACTTCAAGCATCAATTTAAATTAGTAGGTCCCGTGGCCATCTTCTTTTCATACGCCTATCAGGGATTGTTAATAATGAGAGATTAAGAACTAATGGGTTAGGGTGGGTAAGGAGTTAGGAATGAAAAGACACATATCTGTTTTGGGCCAAATCTGCAACGGATGGGATGTTAAGCGTTTTTGTGGATGAGTTTATTTGTAACGTAATAAGGATTTTAGATTGTAAGGATTGAGAGCGGGAGAAATTTGATGGTTTGGTGGAGCCCTAGAGCTCAATTCCAAATGTCCAATTTGGTCTGATAGTCATAGTGAATAATAATTTCAAGTTTAGAGCGTTTGTCAAGAAAGTGTTGTAGCAATTGAAATCTATGAGCAGTTTCTTTTCGTTTCAGTCTTGTATGTAGATTCCTAGACTCTTGTCAAGATGGAGCCCTTAGTATCAAATCTGTTCAACAGGCGTTAGTGAAGTATTTAGAAAGGATACTGTAAGACAGGAGGGTAGAGATTTACGACGGAGAGTAAAGGTGATCTGGTGGGATTTGTCAGGATTTATTTTGATTCTCCAGTTTTGACACCATTCTTCAATGGATGTTATGTGTGTCTGGAGTGTTTGTGATGCATTAGTAGGGTTGTTGCTTACAGACAGTATACATGTGTCATCAGCGTATGTTGTTAGCACTGTGTTAGGGTGTCAGAATGTCAGTTGTATAAACCGTATTAAGAATGGGACCTAAGATACTACCTTGAGGAACACCGGCGGACTGAGAAAAGAGAGATGAGTAGGCTAGGTTATGATTTACTTTAAAGGTTCTATCAGAGAGGTAGGAGCGGATTAAAAGAAATATGTAGGGGGTAGGAATTGACGAATTTTATAGAGCAGAACTGGATGCCAGGCTTGATCAAAAGCTAAATACAACTAAAAAATATGTTTGAAACGGATAATTAAAAAGAAATTTGTGCAGACAATTTATCTTGATTGTTATGTGATTATAGAGATAATTTTGATTTTTACAACATTCCCATTCATACTGGACCATGTTTCCATCAGTACCATTCGCTGAAGAAATATAAATTATTTATAAAATTCAAAAATCGAAAATTTACTTCATCTAATAGAAATTAAAATAATAACTGTATAATTAAGTTGTAAATTTCAATAAAGATAAAAAAAGGATATTAATTAAAAAGGTATTGCCGGCATTTTGCGAATGTTGGTACAAAAAATTACTGGACGATTATATGTTAAAGAAATTCGGCAAATCACTATTTTAAAGGTTAAAATGAGGATGAATGCGATATAAACTGTACAATTATATACACATATACACTATGGGCTTCTTAAACTGTAAAAAACACTATTTCTATAATAAAAATTAAACACACCTATAAATGAAACACTGATTATACATCTATAAATTACACTTATAAATAAATAAGCTTCATAAATAAAATACATTTAATATAAATAATAACTCGATTTCAAAGACCACGTTTGTATCAGATACAGTCCTGCTGATGAGATGACAGCTAATTGAAAACTAAGTATAACCGACATTTCCATCTGTATTACCAATCATCATTGCAGCGTAATGCGTAGTTATTTATATATTTTTAATATAATTTAAAATAGTCATTAACTAAAATCAAATGATCTGAAAAAATTCTCACTGTCGTTCGAACTCTTTTCATTATCAGATAAATAACTTCACAAATTTCGATTTAAAGTAACATGATATTTAAATAAAAAACCAAAAATAATAAGGCAATAGTAAATAATTATATCGTTCTAAGTCTTACATAACAAAAAGTACTAATAGAATCAATAACACTAAGTAATTAATTACTTAAATAATTAGTTTAAAACAAAGCAATATATCAGAACAATGTTCTCCCGTTCTATCTTCATTACTAATACCATTTATAATTGGTCGAAGTGGTTTTTCATCTTTATGGAGTTTTACTAAACCATACATCCTTGGATGATTACATTTATTATTTATTAAGTTTTTTAATTCTTTTTCAGTTATCATATTATTTTTATAGAGCTTTTCCACATAATTTTTCACCTGTTTTTTAATGTCTGACAGTGGGTCTGTCCTAAGTTTTCTATAAGGGCTATCTTCATTTAGTATAATTTTTAATTTCCTATCATATTCCTCCTTTTTTATAATAGCAGCTTTTTTAGTCTTGTCCGATTTTATAAATAAAATATGAGGATTATTCTTTTTAAAATTGATTAATGATCTTAAATCATTTTTCCATATATCGAAAAGTTTATTGATGTCATTATTATTTTTATTATCTAACTTGTGTTTTTCAATAAAATTTCCAATTTTCCTAGTAATGTTATTTCTGAGGCACATAAATTATTAATACATTAACATTGTCACCAAGACTTAAAAATTTTTTTATATTTTTTGGAATATCTATATCTGTTAGATTTACTACCAAATCCATTTCATTCAATTTTTCATATTTGTTTACAATGTTCTGTTTTGTAGAATTAGGATAGTTTTTAAATTGTTTACCAACATTGTTGCTTGAGATAAAAGTTCTATTTAATTCATTATCCAAACCTACTTTGTTATATGTTTTTTAAATTTTAACTTTAATATTTCTGTCAATCTTACTTATTAGTTTTAACTTATAATTATCTATCAGTTTTTTTCTATTTTTGTTCATTTTAAAACAGATACTAAGAATTTAAACCAACATTATACAGAGATTTTAAGCAAAATAAGTTTATAAAAATAAATGGAGAAATTTGTTACTATTTACAATTAAATGTAATAATGGAATTTTTATAATTAGAATAAATACCAAATTGAGACAAAAATTCAATTTAAAATAAAATAAATGAATTTTAAAACAATGCTGACCTGTGTGAGTGAGAGGTTATAAATGGTTTGTTATGTGATAGTGTATTAATTGTGGATACTCTTATATAAGAAAAATTAAATAATAATGATTTATAAATGGATACAAACTTTTGATTTATTTAATAAATACAGTCATGATGTTAATTATTACATAATTTACACCATGATGGGATAGTTGCTACAGCTGTAATATGAAACCTTGCAACTGCGTATAGATGGCACTTTCTAACAAACTTATTATTTATTAGATGCTATTATGTTATCAATTATTGCCTAATTGACTTTTAATATTATATTCAACATAAAGTATCTACACTTGATTTTATTTCAGTTTTTTTTTCCACCAACAAGAAACTCCTGCTGCCAAATCCTGAAATATCCTTCAAGAGCACAATAAAGAGATGAACCGAATTGAGGCAATAAGCGAAGCCAAGACTGGCTCCTAGATAGCGCTGCCTCCCATTACGGATCATAATCCCGCCCCCACCCAAAGGATCTCCCGCCGTATCTTAATTACCAGTCCTCACCCGCAACTTGTTCCCAGCCCAGGGATAATGGCCATTTGTGTCCTGTGAATTATTTCCGTTTTACTTCTGGACGGAGAAGGGAGAGGGATGACTTGTTTCCATAGGATAGTCAGCCCATATCTGACTATATAAACAATTGTGAATTATGCATTACATTACCGAGACTTAAAATTACAGTAGAGGCTCTCTTTATTAACCAAAGGAAACAATAAATGAAGTGTTGAAACACTAAATACGAATTCATAGAGGCACTGAAAATAAGTAAAATCGATCACTCACGAAAGTGGTTCTTCACACCGAAGTAACTTGATAATTAAAATATGTGGTATTACAAATTATTTAGATGTTAATGTTTAAAAATAAAGATGTAGCCAAGATAGACTGATTGAATGCAGAGCTCTGCCAGGATACCATCAAACAGAGAAGGGGAATAAGGGAGGGATTCATCTGGTGAGTCAACTCAAGAACAGATAAAGGAATGTTGTGATGATGGCATTTATGACGGGAACTGATTTGTGACTTCAAAGACTTTGCCATCAGCTGCTGATCGATACAGACAGAACTTTGATATAAAAGGGAATAACCGAAGTAACTCATTTTTCGAACTGCTGTAAACACCCATATTGCTGAAAAGAAAATGGAAGGTTGGAAGCAATAAACGAAAGTATAAAGTTAAAAAACAATGTATTTATATTTTTAAAAATATTAGGAGAGGTTTAAAAAATTAGAAGATAAAAAAAGACTAAAGATATTAAGTTTAGTAATGCCACACACTAAATGAAATAAATAAATAACAACAATTACAAATAGAATGCACTAAAATAGCGACAGTACCAGATAATCTCTTCATGAACTGTGTCTAATAGTGAGAGAACATGGAATATTAGATAATCCAAAAATACCTCTAAAAATTAAGAATAAGTTATTTATTTATAGTTACAACTGTATTAAACATAAATACAACAAGTAAATTTTATGTTAGTTATCCAATGGCATGATACAGATATGTGGGGAATGTACCCATTGATAGAACTCCAGAAACATTTCGAGAGGATATGATCTTGAGGCTATCTTCTTTTCAGACGCCTAGAAGGATTATCAGGTAATGAAGCAGAAGCCAGGTTGGAAATGTGCGTGTTAGGGTGGTTGGGTAGTTTACCCAAACCGTCTGGTTTAAAACTGGTTCATGCCTTTTTTCAATTTCAGACGCTTTTTAAATATTGCTTGATTAAACTATCTTAAAGTCTCCTCTTCCCGTTTTAAGCTAATATTTCAAAAGTGATATAGGACCGTCCCTCTCTGGTGGTTTAGCGGGGCGGGCCCGGCGGTGAAGGATTGCCTTTTTTCTAGTGTTATGATCTCTTGTGAGACTGTGACATGTCGTACATCGACCAACCTACTCGCTGTAATTGTCTGTTTGAAAAGTCAGATATGTAAGGCTACCATGGAGGGCGGGAGTGGAGGGTTTGATGCCGTTCAAATGTCTGGTTCTGGCCAAATCACCAATATATGGAACATTGAGTTCCTGAAGGATGACTTTATTTGTGACATTTAAAAGGATTTTGAATTGTTAGGATTGGATACGACAGGAATTCGATGTTTTAGTGGAGTCCCATAGCTCAACTCGCGAGTCCAGACAGGTTTTATTATAGTTATATAAATCAGACTTTAGTAATTAGTAGGGAGTTTAAACCTTCTATTCAGTAAGTGCTGTAATAGACCAATTCGACGAGAACTTTACTGTTTTTTCAGTCTTGTATGATGATTTCAACTTAATAATTTGTTCAGATATAGCCCTAGGTATCGAATTTTTTTGACCATAAAAAGTGGGATATTAATAAAGGATACTGTGGGTCAGGAAGTTATGGGCTTAGGATTTATTGGAATTTATATAAAATCTCTATTTCGACACAATTCATCAAAGATAGTGATGTGGGATTGAAAGGTTTGGGATACAATTGAATGCTCATTATTACGTCATTGGCACACATGCTAAGAATAGTGTCAGGAGGGGTATATATATAAAATTTAATTATAAAATAAAAGTTTTATTTTTATATAGTTTCATGTTTTAAATGCGGGTTAAATGAATACGTCTTTACCATTTGGAATTGCTACCGTGATAAGAGACAATGCTGATACTCATCGATTACATAATTGTTGCATTGCAGCTCCAAATGAACCTTCTGCATCCATAATTACACCACATGACAATTATAGATTATATGAGCTTCAAAAAATAACTACGAGGTTATATGGATTTGTTCATATAATCTCGTAGTTATTATATATTACGGCTATGTTAACAATAAAACTGTTAATAAATCTTTGAATTTACATGTTTTATTGGGAAATTATATTTTTATTATCCTGATGATGATATAATGCTTTCATACAAACAAAATTTCTTAGTACTCAAAGTATGCTCTCAAAAAATAAATTCGCAGTAAGGAAGACATTAACATTGAACACGAGGTCTTGTCCCTGACGCAGCTAAATCTCCTACCTGTCGATTTTAAGTTCATTTTTCATCCTTCTCTTTTCACTTTTTTGGCCACATAAATCTAATAATATCTTGCCTATAAGTAAAATTGAGACTATTTAACATTATAATTTGAAATATTGTTTTTTAAAATTACAATTGTCTAATGACCAAAACATAGAATAAAAATACAATGGTTTTTTGACATATCTCTTCTTTGTCGTTTAACGGACACTGAGTCTCCCTTTTCAGTATAATATGATTCACTGTTTATTTAATTTCACAAGAGGGAAACTAGCAGATTCATAAAATTGTATAAACTAACAAACTTCATAAAAAAATAAATTTAAGGCTTCTGTCCTTTGTAAGGAAATACTGTTAGAACAAGGCGTTTTTCAAAACCACCCTCAACCGCCAGATTTATCCTCAATTACCTGTACCCACTTTATGAACCTGGATAGACACAAGAAAGGATCCATTCCTCACAGGGTTAACTCATGGCTACACTAACAGTAACAGAATAAATAATTATCTGCCACATCCGGGAGTTAATAGCAAAGTGCCTTACTACTGTGCCACACAGCTCATTATTATTTTTGTTATCTAAATAAGAAGCATAGTTCGTATAATGAAACAAACTAATAATAATTTAATTAAAATAAATGCATTCAGATAAAATACATAATAATACAGACATAAATAATTAAGATAAAATACATTCAATGTGCACCTTAATAACATCATCAAAAACCTCCGAAGCTCAGTGACATCTTGTGAATAATTAATACTATCAAATGGTTAAATGGTTTTCAGCAATATTTGGTTTTATTCCTAGTTGTATGTTGTTACATGTTACATTCTTGGTTGAAAACAGAAATAATGTAACATTATTTCTGTTTTCAACCAAGAATTTTTTTTTTAGTAAACGAGTTTCTATTTAATTTTTGTGAAAAAGAACGAGAGTTAAGTCCAGCAACTTTCAAATATTTAACAGAAATTTTTCATAATGAATGAATTGAGAAATTTAATTATGTGATTAAATCTGAAACATTAAAAATTCAGTTTTCTCTGTTTTAATTTTTGTTACTTAAATAATCTTCTCGTAAAATGTTATTGAATTACCACATAAGTCTGCATGCGAATTTATGCATTAATGCAATGTGTACTACTATGTATCAGTCTTTTGACAATCCTGGGTATTATTAAGGTGTTTCGTCATCTGCCCCTATACCTGGTCAGGGTATCCTTCTGCGAAGCTTTTAGCGTCCCCGGATATGAAAACATCTGTATTAAGTTTGTCACATTACCAGAGGCCCCTGAGAAAATTAGATTGGCTAACCTTTAAGTGTCAAAACACAAAATGACAGGTTGTGATGAGGGACCGGAATTAAATTAACCAGGTGCATGCCCTTCCTGGACATGTCAAACTTTTTTTTTATACATCCTCAGCCCAGAGGAGGGGGACGCCTGCCTCGGGAGTCTTCGGTCATCGATGACTAATCAGAGAGGAGATTTAAAATTAAGGTAACGCCCCAAAAGGGAAGTGGGAGAAAAATACAGAGGAAATCTGGAAGAGCCAGACGGGCACACTGAACAGGAAAGCTTAGACGGGTTAGGACCACAGTCAGGAGGCAGGCTTAGAAAATGCACTTTGACCAGACGAAATCGTGAGAAGGGCCACGAGACCTGGACACCCCTTATGAACGACACCTACTCCACTGCATCCCACGGCATCAGCAGCTATAAGTATAAAATTAACCAATAAGTAATAATCTATATTTTATGGCAACCTTTATCTGAATCATTTTAATCATAATAACAAATTGTAAATAAATACTTAGTTTCTTTATGTAGTTTATATACTATTATATAACCCAATATACCACCTTTTATTATACTATATAATTAATGGTAACAACATTTTATAAATATAAAGGTATTTAATTGGTAAACTGGTAAACACACAAACAGCCTTTGGAAAGGAATCCAATTATAATAATAGTTTTTTAGGACTCAATATATACTTAATTAATTAACTTATTTACTGGTATCCCAAGTAAATCTCTAGAGATACATAGCAGTCCCCAAGCCTTATCTTGAAATATAAGACGTCTCGTCATATATAGAAACCATTCAATATTTAATTTTAGTATTATTAATTATTAATTTTATTTTTTTTTAAATGCTGAGGTGAAGAAAGCTTCCAATTAGAATATATTACTATTCTATATTTTTTTCTTGAACAACGTTTCGGGATTTATCCCACACTCATTGGTGGAAATTGATAAAATTGACAATTCCAGCAATAAAATCCCAAAACGTTGTACAAGTACAAAATATTGAATATGTTACAAATTGGAAGCTTTCTTCAACTCAGAATTTATAAAAAATGTATATAATCAACTTCCAATAAAAGAAAATTTAGAATTAATTTTATTTATTATGTAGTATGTTATTTATTTTGCAAAGCAAGTCTAAATTTTAGAAAATTACTTTAATTTATTTATTTAATTAATTTTCTTATCAAAAGTAATTGTATGTCTCTGCTTTACTGAGGGGGGCGTTTCTTTATGACTTTTTCAAAAGAGCTGTGAGTCTAGTAGTACTAATGTGCTTACACTCATGCATTCATCATGTCTCGCCGATATTTTCGGAATCTTATAAATAACTAGCCATTAGTATGTTTTGACATGTATTGTATTGGTCTTTTGAAATTATTACAAAATTAATCGTGAAATATCATGTTTCATGTACACTGTTATTGTACTGAAGGAATTGTATAATTGTGAAATATTTGTCATCAACAAAATTAAATCTATCACTAATAGATGATGGCATCTAGAACATTTATTATATACTATATATTATTTTATTATAAATTTTCACTATTGTATATATTATTTTATCATTATGTCATTTTATTTATTTATTTTTCTTACAGATAGTTTGATTATGTTCATCTAGTTTATTCTTTTGTTTGTATATATTTTAAGAGTTTTGTTTATTTTTTTAAAATTTATTTATTTTTTATTTATTTTTTTTTTTATTATGTATGAGATCAATCATCATTATTACCTATTGCCCAGAACTGTGTGGCAGATAGTAATATATTTCAATAAATAAATTTATCAATTAAAAAAATAAAAAATATATTTTCATAAAAAAGTAAATACTAACTTAGGTTACAATGTCTATTTCTTTAAAATAAGCATCATTTCAATAAACATCTTAAAACCCACAATTTAAATTATTCTTCTTACATCGTTCATAATATTTCTGTTCATAATTTTTTTATTATTTAGGTACACGAAGGAATTTAGTTGCAATTTTCGAGGATTTAAATCAATATTAAAGAAGATGTGATTTTTATTATTAAAAAAGGTACACACAATATATATTATTAAAAATGAAAAATTAAAAATATATATATTAATACAGAAATGTTGTTATAGCCTTCGTATAAACATATTAAATAAAGTTCGAAGAAGAAATACAAAAAATAAATAAATAAGCCTTCTTAAGTTTATTTTCTGCAGAAAGAGATAATACACTGAAACTTGGACTTGGTCCAAATTTAATGACTGTTCAGACGTCTTAAAAGAAGAAAGCTCAGCTTTAACTTAGCTTGGAAGTTAATTTATTTAAGGAGATCCTTATAAATACTGGACTGCTTAGAGAATATATCCAACTAATTTAGTGCACTAAACTTTTAAACTTTACTTTTTTCTTTTACTATTTAAACGGAGTTAAAGAATAAGAGAGTTGGTATATGAGAGGTATATATGGTATATGTACGGGGTTTACGTGGCTTTCAATACCGCCTAAAAATAAAAATAATATCTAGAAACAGTTTTTCAAGACTGAACAGTTATTACAGGACACCCTGTACAAGTATTATTCACTTAAACTTCTATACAACGGACACCCACAGGGAAGATAATTTTCACCGTTATCCTTCAGTATTCGTTGAAAATACTGGGTTAATTAAAAAGTTTAAATAATTTAATAATTTATATATCGTCACATAAGCTGAAATAAAAAACGATTTTTGCACTAAAAAAAAAAAAAGCATATTTAGAGATAAGTCGTCTCCAAAAGTGAACACATTTTCTGATAAAACGGAGGAGAAATTCAGAATAAAAAACACAACAAATCTACGATCATCGATGGCTATCTAAATCTAATTTCACTATTATATGATATGATATGCGTTCAATCCTTTCAGTCTAAAGTCCTTTGAACAATAGCCAATGCTCCTTACTATGTAACCAACAATATCCTACATCATTCCTTTAATATCCCATTTGTATCAGACCTTATTAAATCCAAATCCCCTTGCACAATCCTATCTAGCATTACCCATCCAACCCGAAGGTTGACGGTAGTGGCCCAGAGACCTATTGTAAATAACTATATTGGGGTTCTGAAGACCAGATTCTCCATTCAAGTTCCGAGTGCCTGCGGCTAGAGCTCTCACTCATCCTCCACAGGCTAATACCAGTGAAGGGATTGAGATAGCAGCCGGGATCTCCGGAGTCCTATTCTTTCCTCTATAAGTTGGAGGAAGAGCTCGGTTCCAGTGCTGAATATAAATAGGAATGATTATGTTTTAAGATGTTATTTTATTTTATTTTTTTAATTAATAATATTAATATTTTTAAAAAATAATATTATTAGTTTTTCTTCTATTTCTTCTTTTGTTATGTTTAATTTATATGTATATAAATACGATACAAATGAACACTATCACTATTACCAATAAAAAAAAAAGTATTCATATAGAAAGATTGCCTCGGGATCTTGTACTCAGAAATAATATTGGATTTCTATCTATAGATACACTTTTAACAAGACTGTATTGATGTAACAAGATTGTAATATAACTCACATCACATTTATTAGATAAATTCCAGTAAGTAAATAATAAAAATTAAAAACATGTTTGAGATTAAAATCTTTCTTCTTGTGGATTCATGCTATAGACTTGAGATTATTCTTTAAATAAAATCTATATATTTTTATTATCTTCTTCGAGACTGGAAATTTCATTAATGATATCAAAAATTATACAAATATTCTCAAGTGTCATTAACAAAATATATTACTTATCTAACGTTTCGGCCCTCGTCAGTGACAATCTTAATTTTAGTATTGTTATCTTAATTTTAAGCACAAATAATAATGTTGTAATAAGTCAGAGATAGCCTTTTTTTTGTGTTATGATCTCCTCTTGTGAGATACTGACCTACCATACATCGACCAATCTACTCGCTAAAAGTGTCTGTTTCAAAGAAGACATTGATAAGGCTATCACGAAGGACACTTTTTAAATATTGCTCCATTAAACTATCTTAAGTGTTTTAAGCAAATATTTCAAAAGTGATTTATGACCTTCGCTCCCTGGGGGTTTTAGTGGGGTGGATCTGGGCGGGAAGGACAGCCTTTTTTTTTGTTATAATCTTCATTGTTAAATAATGACATATAGTATAGTAAATACAAAATTTGTGAAAAATGGAAACTATTATTAAAAGTTATAGGACAAGTACAGGTTTATTTTAATTTTGATATATATACTTGGCCATAATTGCCTAATCGAAACATTGAACATATAATATGTTTTAATAAAGATGTTGGTACTATATGGATCATTTTTGTAATTACCTAATTTTAGTTGTAAAGGGTTATGTTTCTAGCCTAACAATTATTGAATTGAATTTTAATGTAACTAAGTCGAAATAAAGAATGAATAATAATAATAAGAATTTATTCGTTACAATGCAGATGTAAAATTTTCCTATGAAGGTTCCTGGTTTTTATTCAGTATATCGTGAATAAAACAACATATGCTCGGATGTTTTTTCACTAACAGCGGGGTATTTTTATTCCGATTAAAACTTTAAAATCCTCCAATACATTTCACCTGGATATTAATCCTTTTAAAGTTTATTTGAATGGCAGGTATCAATTGGAAAGGCTATCTGTTGGCCCTGATACTCTGTCCTCTATAGAATGGCCCATTGCCTAAATCAGCTTAAAACACCAGGGCACTGGGTTCGCAAACATTAATACGTCTAGTTGAAGAGCCCCTGAAAAAAATCGATATTATCTGATGAAAACATTGTTAGCACTTTTTTGAATCTTTGTTGAATTGGCAATAAATATAATGAGAATCTGCCAGTCAGATTATGTTATCTCCAAGTATAGCAGATATCAATAAAACGTTTTGAAAAAAAAAAACTTTGATTTTTTATTCGGAACTACAAATCTTAAAAACTATTTACCTAATTCTGATTGCCTTTATTTACTCAATCACTTTAATATCATGGATTTTATTGAATGAATATCTAACCAAAATGATCTCGTTGTATATTTAGTTTTTTAAGCATTTGGTTACATTGAAAAGGCGCGATTTTTGAAACATTGTTCATAATACACTATTTTTGGAAACCTGTTCCAATTAGTAAAATAGCACCGTGCAAATAAAAGTAATTTTATTTCATCCTAATTTTGGATTACTTTAATGAAAACTATGTATAATTACAAGACAAAATTGAGAAATATGCTCTAGTTAAGGGGAACAGAAAATGTGGCTGTTTCAGGATGAAATACTTCTACTTAGTTATTTGAAAGCTTATGTTTTATATTCTTCATTTTTAAACTTAATTATTATTTCCCCAACATATTTCCTTATAATCCGCTACTACCTCACTGATAGAACCTTTAAAGTAAATATAACCTAGCCTACTCATCTCTCTTTTCTCAGTCCGCCGGTGTTCCTCAAGGTAGTATCTTAGGTCCCATTCTTTATACGGTTTATACAGCTGACATCCCAACCCACCCTAACACAGTCCTAACAACATACGCTGATGGCACATGTATACTTTCTGTAAACAACGACCCAACTAATGCATCACAAACACTACAGGCACACAACATCTATTGAAGAATGGTGTAAAAACTGGAGAATCAAAATAAATCCTGATAAATCCCATCAGATCACCTTTACTCTCCGTCGTAAACCTCTGCCCGCCTGTCCTACAGTATCCTTTCTAGGTACACCAATAACACCTGTTGAACAGATTCGATACTTAGGACTCCATCTTGACAAGAGACTTACTTGGAATCCACACACAAGACTGAAACGACAAGAAACTGCTCGTAAATTCCGATTGCTACAACACTTACTTGACAAACGCTCTAAACTTCCCAGTAACTACAAAAAATTAGTATACACTACAATAATCAGACCAATTTGGACATATGGAATTGAGCTCTGGGGCTCCACCAAACCATCAAATTCTTCCCGCATCCAATCGTTACAATCCAAAATCCTACCTAAAATCCTTGATGCTCCTTATTACGTCACAAATAAACTCATTCACAAAGACCTTAACCTCCCATTCGTTACAGAATTGGCCCAAAACAGATATACATCTTTTCATTCCAAACTCCTTAACCATCCTAACCCATTAATTCTTAATCTTTCATCCTTAATAATCCCTGATAATCCTCCGAGGCGTCTGAAAAGAAGATGGCCACAGGACCTTCTAATTTAAATTAATGTGGGGGTGGTTCCAATGGGTGGTTCCTTCCCAAGATTTTCAAGTGTATATGAAACATACTACATATTTACCTATTGTATTATTTTGTACAGTTGTAAATTACAATAAATAAACAATAAAAAAAATATATATTATTTCTTCTCTATCTGTTCAACTACAATTTTATTCATAAAAATTTAGCTTCAGTCTTACACAAAGAGAAAGATTTATAACATTTTACGTAGCTGGGATGTTTTTTCAATCATGATTCTTTCAGGACAAACCCATCAAATCACTGACAATCAGGAAGTCCGAACTCGGACCCTACAGAAGTTACTCTCTAACAAAAGGATTTCAGGGAATAGCTCCCCTTAATCATCGAAATAAACCAAGATGATTAAATTGGAGAAGAAGGAGCAAGAGCCAGTAGGATTTCAAAGGAGAACAGTTTGCGGCCTTTTATCCTCCGTCATAAAGGGAGTCTTAGCCAGGGTTTCCAAATAGAAATGGCGATGAACTTTTATTCCCAAAAAACTTCCTGGTAGTGCTGTGTTTGATCTTTCAACAAACAATTGTCTACTGTCCATCCTGGGGTATTTATTCTCTTAGGATCAGAGCAAAAGAATAAAAATAAATAAACAAACAATGAATTCAATAGGATACTTGATAAAGCGATGAAGAACGATAGAATCTAACATAAATAAATTTAGGTGATAATAAAAAATAATGAACTGCAAGATTATTGATTGACCGTGTGTATAGATGAATGGTCCGGGTGCGGTAAAAAAAACAAACTCAAATAGTAGATTATATATATTATTATATTATATTTTCTATCCTTCCTGTTTCATTTAAATGCATGTATCTACCTTTTAATTTATATTCATGTGTTATCTTCTTAAGTGTACTTTTATTAATTACTTTATTATTAATTATCTATTATATTTTACACTTTTCTGTATCCCCACTCATTTGGTATATTTTGTTTCTTAATTACTAACACACATTGTATCCCATTATTTTTTACTTTACTTTTCCTTTGTTTTTCTATGTTTTTTTTTGTTTATTTTTTAATATTTCTTCTCCCCCTATTATGTATATTAACATTTATTGTTCACCTAATTTAAATACTTTTTTACTATGTTTACTTTACAAATTATTTTCGTTATTGTGGCATAACTGCCGTCCCCACTCCTCCTAATACCAACCGTCACTTTGTTTTTTGACTGCCGTCAAAACAGGTATGCATTCTTTCTCATCATTTGATTTGTAATTTTTTTTTTTTTTTCATCTTTTTATATGTACTTTCTTTAATATTTCTTCTCTTATCTATCTGTTACTATTACCCTTTTCATTTACTATTTATAACCTGTAATTTTTCTTATAATATCTTACTTTTTACATTTTATATCCCTGTTATTTTACACTTGTTTTTATTATTTTTTTGTAACTTTAGTGTTTGTATCTTTTTTAGCCCTGAAGAAGCCCTGCAACGTGGGGCAAAATGTTGGCTCAATAAAATAGTATAATTATCTACTATTTGAGTTGTTTTTTTTTACCGCACCCGGACCATATTCCATTCAACAAAAAATAATGAAAGAATATTAAACATAAATTTAATATTTCCACTCTTGGCAAGATTTGTTTTTGCAAATTAACATGCCAAAACTTATTCGAATAATTTATAATAATTTTAACTATACTCGGTCTGATAACAGTCACAGCTTTAAATTTTCAATGAAATGCTTTTATCATATTTTTTAAATAATAACTTTTAAAAAATGTTGACTTTTGATTGTGAAATTTTCAATTGTTAGATTATATAAATAAATTACCAAGATTGAGCAACTTTGAAATATAAAATGGCTCATGTTATTGATAAAGAAATATTGTGAGAATATTTTAATTGTTGTTGTCATGATATTTAATAATAATAAATTAGATTAATAACAAACGTTATTGGGGTAAAGACATTTAAACAGGAAAACTAATAAATGTGTTTTCACTTCCATATTCAACTTGTTGAAAAAAACACTAAATTCTGTAGCATCTGTCTTCTCTATAAATCAAGGTCGAAGTTCGTGCAGCCTGTAAACCACAATAATGCAGAGAGATTAAAATAAACCATTAAAAAAAAATTAAATCTGTACTGATACAATCCATGAAGGGTTCAGGGTGTTGTAATTTGCAAGGAAGTATTATCAATAAACAAACGGTTGTGCAAGGAGGTGATTTGGTCAGAATTACACTGGACCACCAGATTTTTACTCAATCAAAAAAGGTACCCATTTCATAAGACTAGATGGACCCCTAATGTCTCCCGAACCCACAGGGTTGACTCACGGCTACACACTTGCCTATATTGGGCAACTACTGCTTCATAGTTTTCTGCATGCAGCTCTTTCGCATCTTTATTGATGGTGTATATCCATCTGGTTTTTGGCCTCCCACGAGGTCTCTTGATAACGATACTGCCATTCATTGTTTTGTAGAGGCGTCCTGATGGAATGCTTCGAGCCACATGCCCAACATACCTCAACCTCCTTGCCTTTATGTAATAACATATTGAATGACCAGTCTCTGTAAGCAGTTCACTGTTTGTTCTTCCCCTCCATGTGTTAAGGCTCTGATCCCAGATCGCTCCTTTAATTCTACTTAGGACTTTCCGTTCAAATTTATCGATTAGAGCTTTGTAGTGGTAATGTACACAATTAGTTTCAGATTTTTCGAGATCTCGGTATTATTGACAGAGATAAGGTTCTGCTTGATATACGCTGGTCTATTTTTTTTTTTTTCCTAGCCCCTATAGAAATTTTTTTTTTTTATTTATAAATTTGAAATTTTTATATATATACATATTTACAAAATTGTTCTTTTACTGGAGTAGTGCTCCATTCTAAGGACGGGTTGAGATTTATAATTCTTTGATTGTATATAATGTTTAAGTAGACGAGGTGCTGGGGCACACTTCGTTTTCTGAGTTTTATCCTACAGCTGGTCTATCAAAATCCCTTGATCATTTATTGAGAATTTACTGGGTGTTCCTGTTGTAACCATAATGATGAATCTTTAGGTACGCTCTTTATTTGACAAAACTACAATATTCACACTTGAACATAGAACAAAACATTCATAATTATTATCAACAGAAATATATGTATTTTGACGTGACAACGTCTTATAAATCATTTTGCGGGATGCCATGTTAGAAAAAGTGTCCCGTAACGGAAGTAGATTTTTAATTAATTCATTGTAATTGATCATATGGCGAGAGGTTTCAAATGGGTTTGCCACTAAAACAATGTAAAATAATGAAACATTAACTGAATTATAAATAAAAATAGATTTAAAAGAAATATACTAAAAATATAGAAATGTTAATAATAATTTCGACAGTGGCAAACCCATTTCAAATACTCTCTTTGCAAACGTCAACTATTGCCACTCAAGACGTTAATCATGCCACCACACTACTATTATAAACCTACAAATTTATGTTTTTGACGTGACAACGTCTTATAAATCATTTTGCGGGATGCCATGTTAGAAAAAGTGTCCCGTAACGGAAGTAGATTGTGGGGGAGGTAATTAGTAGTGTAGTAGTGGGGGTAAGAGGATTATAGATGCTGAGAGTCATGCAGGCAAAAGTGTCCCGTAACGGAGAAGGTAGTGGTGGGGATGGGTAAGAGTGAGGTGGTGGGGGTAAGAGGATTATAGATGCTGAGAGTCATGCAGGCAAAAGTTTCCCGTAACGGAGAAGGTAGTGGTGGGGATGGGTAAGAGTGAGGTGGTGGGGGACGACGCTAGGAGGAACAGTGATCGACTTGACATTCTCCAGGCATATCA
Source organism: Halyomorpha halys (assembly GCF_000696795.3). NCBI lineage: Eukaryota > Metazoa > Arthropoda > Insecta > Hemiptera > Pentatomidae > Halyomorpha > Halyomorpha halys. The sequence goes on along the minus strand of NW_027107601.1, from coordinate 402,417 downwards.
CAGCAGAATTGATGCCACTCATTTCATATTTCTCCTACCATCGTCCGATTATGAATAGAATATTGGAAATAAAGTCTTAGAATTAAGTATAACTATTTTGTATAACCAAGCAAAAATAAATATCTGAATTCAATATGTGAACTGGTTTATTATTTCAAATATATAACATTGGATTGATTTTAATTTATATTTATGTAATATTAGCATAGAGTATACGTTGTCACGGAAATATGTCGCCTCGGCGCGAAGCGAAGGCCTACACGGGCACGGTTTTTTTTTAAACAACGAAAAAAACATCTACTTGATCATTATTAATTATCAGTAATTGATCATATGGCGAGAGGTTTCATGTGGGTTTGCCACTACAACAAATGTAAAATAATGAAACATTAACTGAATTATAAATAAAAATAGATTTAAAAGAAATATACTAGGGAAATACCTATACTTGGCACACTTATCAATTTTGACTATTAATTGTACATAGCTTTCATTAAAGTAATCAAAAATTGGAGTGAGATAACTTTCTTTTTTCCCCTCTTGGGTTCTTGTACTATCATTACAGTCCAATTAACGGTATGGCACCGCATGAAGTACGAGCAAAAAAATATTGATTTTAACTAAATTTAACTAATATCAAAAAATCAATATTTTTTTGATTTTTTGATATTAGTTAAGAAATATGTTGTGAATAATGTAAAACATCTTAAACAAGAAAAAAAGATATTCGAAACTGTAAAAGCCTTTTTATTTCTTATAAAACTTTCTTTATAGCGATATTGGTGCAATTATCTATATGTTTATATTTTATAAAAAAAGGTGGAAATAGCTTTAATAGATTAAATACAAAAACTATAAACAGGATGCGAGAGGCCATTAACAGACAACGGCTTCTAAACTATATTATATAGCCAGTTTGTTCTCTCTGGCCATTGTTTGTGCTAAACTAGACTAAGTGCTAAGTCCTTCTTAAGTTAGCGACTTTCATAAATGACCAAAGTTTTTTTTTTTTGTTTTAGGTGAGTACTTTGCTATTTTCTCGTTTAGTCTCTTTCAAAGGTAAGTTTAGTATTTTTAGCCTTTAAATCACGTTAAGCTTTGATTACTTCGTACGTTGTAATACTTTGAATAAAACCATGTAATGTTTTGAATTATTTATGTGAAAATGTGTAGAAAATGAAAAGTATTTAACATTATTGTTATGAAAAACATGAAAAAGTATAAATAGATATAATTAATTAAATATGTGTGTAAGATCACTGGATAAATAAAGTAAAATATAAAATTATATAAGCCAATATAAGTAATTAGTACAGTTGACAATAATTGGGTTTTGAAAATAACTTTATAACGTGGGTATAATTATATAATAATAGCAAGTTAGTATACCTGTCAAATGTATTACACACGCTTTTTGCTTATATATCATTACTAATTTAATTCTGATATATTACTTATATATTTAATTTATTTGATGATTGCTGATTGACCGTGTGTACGAATGAATGGAATATGGTCCGGGAGCGGTCAAATAAAAAAAAAAATAGTAAATGGGTGTACTATTTTTATTTGAACCAACGTTTCGCCCCACGTTGCAGGGCTTCGTCAGGTCTAAAAAAGATACAAACATTTGACATAGTTTGTAAAAAAAAAAACAAAAAAAAAACGTAAAGTTTAATAAGAAAAATTAATGGTTATAAGCAATAAATGAAAACGGTAATAGTAACAGATAGATAACAGATAAAAATAAGATAAGAAATATTAAAGAAAGTACAAATTAAGAGAAAAAAAGGGAAAAGAATAAAATTAAATGAAAAAACAGAATTCATACCTGTTTTGACGGGTGACAAAGTCAGAGTGAACCGTTTGTATTGGGAGGAGTGGGAATGGCAGTTAAGTACGTCAAATAATAATGAAAATAATTTTAAATTCGAGTCTGGCACCCGGGACTGCTTTACAAACTCCGTAAATTCCTACCACCTACATATTTTCTCATCATCCGTTTCTTTCTTACTAATAGATTATTCCAAGTAAACCACAATGGTTCCTATTCATCCCTCTATTTTCAATCCGCTGGTGTTCCTCAAGGTAGTATTCTCGGTCCCATCCTCTGCACCATCTATACAGCTGACATACCAACAACTCCTAACACTATCCTTACCACGTATGCTGATGACACATGTGTGCTTACAGTTAGTAATAACCCTTTGATTGCATCCCAAACTCTCCAGTCCCATATCACAATCTTCGAAGAATGGTGTCAAAATTGGAGGATAAAAATAAATCCCAACAAATCACATTTACTCTTCGTCGACCTGACACATTTAAACCTGCCGACTGCCCTACAATATACTTTAATAATGTGGCTTTTACACCTGTAGAACAGATTCGTTATCTTGGACTACATCTTGACAAACGACTAACCTGGAATCCTCACACAAGACTGAAAAGAAAGGAAACTGCACGCAGATTCCAACTATTACAGCACTTACTAGACAAACGGTCTAAACTTCCGACTCTTATTTTTTTTTCCTTTATAATTTTATTATTACTTTATTCTTAAACCACTAAATTAGCAATACCCAAGAACATTAAATAGAATAAAATAAATCATTAATTATTTAGTTTGTATTCACAAACTAAAATCTGACTTTGTATTCTACTGATTTTATTCTGTTATATTACTTATATATTTAATTAATAATATATTCGTTTTCTTTCAGAGTTTAATTTCATATAATTTTCATTTTATACATATATTTATTAGATATTGATGATATGATGTATATTATTTTTTTGTTTCCTCCTTCATAATTTTAATATGGTCCTACATTACTCTATATCCCAAACCCCTTGTAAACACATGAGACAGTTATAGCTCCAACCATCAGCCTATCTCCCTAATGCACCTGAAGTGGATCGTCCATGTTCCTCTTGCTACCCTACTGACGAGCGCTGTCGTTAAGTCGACCGAAGATGTTCCTCGCTCATTATGGTTTGATCTATACGTAATAGGTAGCTGTACCGTATAAAAAAATTGATACATTCAGTACATGAATAAATGGAAGAAGGAGTTAAATTACGAATATACGAAGGTCAGAAAAAGCTTTAATACTCATTCATACATAATGACTCAAAAGTTAATTCATTTCTTTACAAAAACTAAAACAATCAACGTCTATACATCACGTAATATCAAACTAGAGAAGTCTTGTCCAGGAGATGTGGTAGAATCGAAAATACTGTCAAAGCTTCTTAACAAACCACATAGATCATATACACAAGTCATAGAAGTTAATTAATTTCATTCCCAGTAAATTGAAGTTCAATGATAGTCTTTCTTTCTTTTTGAAATTTAATTATTTTACTCAATCACTTAAATATCTCGCAGTTTCCTAAATTAATCTGTAAACAAAATGATCTCGTCATATATTCAGTTGTTTTAGCATTTGGAGAAATTTTTATATTGAAAAGGCACGATTTTTGTGGAAAAAAAAAGTCAGTTATTTCATTCTGATTTTTTAAAACATTTTATTATTTTTTTTTAATTATTTATTTATTGATATTTACAACTGTATACACATATATACAACAAGTAAATTTGCTGTAGATGACATAGTGACATGATAAAAACATGTGGAGAATCTACCCACTAATAGAACTCCAATAACATTTCTAGAGAAGAAGATCTCGAGGCCATCTTCTTTTCAGACTCCTAGGAGGATTATTAGGTAATGAAGGAGAAGCCAGGTTAGAAACAAGTGGATTTGGGTGGTTGAGAAGTTTATTATCGAAGGAACGGTATCTGGTTCTGGCCAAATCGGCAACATATGGAATATTGAGGTCCTGATGGATGACTTGATTTGTGACAAAGTAAGGAGCATTAAGGATTTTGGAGTGTAAGGATTGGATTCTGGAGGAATTTGATGGTTTAGTGGAGCCCCAAAGCTCAACTCCGTATGTCCAGATAGGCCTTATAATAGTCAAGTAGATCAGTTTTTTTTAAAAACATTAATGAAAACTTCATATAAGCCAAAATCAAAATTGATGAATCTGCTAAAAATTGATATGTGTTGACGTATTGACAATTATCGTTATTATTAAAGCTTTTGACATATGTTCCGATACCTGGCCAAGGTAGGATATCTTTCAAGGGGCACTTCACTGGGACACCTGTGTTTGTATACCACAGTAGCCTCGTACCAGAGATTTTAACCACAGTTCTTGCCACATGCCTGTGGAATCAGAAACATTAAGGCAGGTAAAAACCCTTCCTATCAGGTTTCTCACGATCCTGTGGTGATCGCATTCCATGTGCCACTGACGTGTCTGGTCCAAGGGTGCCGCCGTCTTCTCCTCACGCCTTGTTCTGGATTTCTATGAAGTTGTAGTGGTGTAACTTTCACCATTCCAGTGGTTCTTCCGACGAACGCTGCCCAGCATAATTATTGGTAGTCGAACAAGTGACCAGGCTGTCGACACGTGACTTCAGGTTTCACATATGATACTCGCTGTCATATTTAACGTTGAGGGGGCACCAAAATGTGCTTGGATAAATTTACAAAATTAGATCTGTAAATCCGACATAGTCTTTATCAAAGTAATCAGAATTTGTGGTTAAAAAATAGACTTTTTTCTCCTCTTGGGCTCTTGTACTAAATGGACCGGGTGCACAAACGAATAGTGTATATAGCTATTATAGCTACTCGTACCGGCCTCCATACTATTTCAATCTTGATCAGGGAATGCAGTGTTCAAGGTAGGATTGGGGAGGTTCGGTGTACTCGAAACTCCTATATCCATGATTCATTCAAGGTAGAATCTTTCAAGAGGTTTTTAGTTTCAGTTCATGTACTCTATTTCATATACATATTATCCATACTACTTTAATGTTTTTTTTCTAAGCTAGAACGATAGTGAACACTATACTTACATTTGCCGATATGAATACGTTAGTTGTTGTCTGGGGCTTTAGGGCGTAAAACCTTGAGTTCATCAACACCCATGTTTCGCGCTATATAATTCTATTTCATTTATGTTTATAATTCTATTTCAATTTATTTTTCTCTTTAAATAATTTCGAAAAAAAAATTAAATAATTACTTTTTTTTGGTATTTTTCATAACGTATAACATATTTTCTAGTTTAAATCTTATTCAAAAGGCCATTCCTTTTTAAGAAAACTAAGACCATTTCCACGTTCTTCTGGTCATTATTCAGAGCATCCGATACACTCGGTCCTACTCCCAATCTACTCAAGTACATGGAATAGAAATGACATTCCTCAAATATGTGACTGACCGTAAGCACTGTTGCAGTATTGACATTTTGGCGTTGGCTGCTTACTGATTCGATATCTATGAGTTAAACTCTTATGACCTATTCTCATTCTGGCAATAGCTACCTCCTCTCTGCGTTTGGAACGGTTTGATGTGGTCTATGTGGTGAATACGTTAGTATTTAATGGAGCAACAAACGGTCGTAAGTTGTCATTCAAAGTACCTGATAGTTTTTAGTGTAGTAGGTACTACTGGGGAAAGTGAAAAAGTATTAGAATGATTCGTACCAGCCCTAATCCAGTTTCGTTGACTTGGAGGTTTTGAGGTATTGATTTATGGAGTCAAGGGAAATAATATCGGTATAAAAGAAAAAAAAATCGATACATAAATTTCCCTTCTATAAATAACCCGTTACACCATTGTCTCTGGGAATAATTCGAAATACACCCTACTCTTGAAAAATCTCTATTCATGATATCGATAGAATTTCGAAGGGAATTCGCAAGTATCCACCTGTTCTTCGAGTGTTATGAATATTCGATGAGTCCCGGATTGGAGCATTCCAATTTTACCACCGAAAAACTTTTCCATCACGACGGTTTCTAGGTATTTCGTAAATAAAAAATAAATAAGAAATAATGTGAAAAGTATAATTAACATATTATATCTCTCATATTACGTAAAAGATTCATTTCATAAACTGCTTTGAATATAGCTGAATAGAGAAGTTTTTTTTTTTTTTTACAGTAGTTTTAAAATTAATTAACCATTGATCTTTTTCATAATGTGGTACAAAGATACTAAAGAAAACAGTTTAGACAGGAAAAAGAGCGTATAAAAATAATTGCCTACATTCCCTAGTGATGTTATTTTTTTATTGTGCAATATTAAATTTTGTCATATATTTTTATACAATGATAATAGGGGTCAAAGAACTCATTCAGACCATATTCCCAGTATATTTAAATTAAATGATAACAAAATAAGAGAAGAAAGAAAATAATACTAAATAGAAAAAATAAATAAATAAAAGACAAAATTAAGCTTAATGTAAAATAACACCACACCATAATCATTCCTCTTTACTTTCAGCCGGTGGGAACTCCGAACTGACTTCTTCCCCTCTACTTTTGGAGGAATGGTCAGGATCCCGGCACATCTCTCTTAACCGTGCCATTCTTATTATCGTTAAAATTACTTATATATTATTCAAATTATTTTATTGGATTTTACGCAAATTCGTAAATTTAGCGTTATAATCAAAGGTTTTATTATTTTTTTAAAAATATAAGTGATGGTAAAAGTGTGAAAGAATTTATAAACAAGCCTTAGAAGATTACCAAAATATACAATATACAATATATCTTATATATGCAATCCAGAAAACTTGTCTGCTTTAGAGGTTTTCCAATGTTTCTCGATTTCGAAATCAGACTCTTCTTCTTTTGTTGACAATTCACTAAATTATCATTAACTAAATCATAATCATAAATCATAAATCATTAACTAAATTATATAATAGAGTATGGCATCCAGGACTATAAACTTAGTCAATTCCTTCCCTCCTACATATTTCCTTTTAATCCGCTTTAAAGTAAATCATAACCTAGCCTACTCATTCCTATTTTCAGATTCCGCTGGTGTTCCTCAAGGTCGTATCTCAGATCCCATTCTCTATTCGATTTATACAGCTGATATCCCAACCCATCCTAACAACATAAGCTGGTAACATGTGTACTGTCTGTAAACAATGACCCTACTACTGCATCACAAGCTTTACAGACACACATAACATCCATTATTATGGTGTAACAACTGGAAAATCAAAATAAATCCTAACAAATCCCACCTTTTTCTTTCTGTTGCAAACCTCTAAAATCCAGACATACAATATTTTTTTAATATCCCAGAAAACGCCTGTTGAATAGATTCTTTAATCAGGACTCCATCTTGACAAGATAACTAGTTGGAATCCACACACAAGACTGAAACGACAAGAAACTGCTCGTAGATTTCGATTAATACAACACCTACTTGACAAATGCTATCAATTTCCCATTTACTACATACATACTTATATTATATTTATATGTACACATTAATATGTAAATGCGTAGACTTTGCTTGGTATATATTATATTTACTTAGTAAATTAAATTAAGAGGCAGCAAAGAAAATCTCATTTAGAATGATAATCAGACCAATTTGGACATACGGAATTGAGCTCTCGGTCTCCACAAAACCACCAATCCTTCCCGTATCCAATCCTTACAATCCAAAATCCTTCACAAAATCCTTGATGCTTCACATTACGTTACAAAAGAACTCATTTATAAAGACCTTAACATCCCTTTCTTCTCACATTTGGCCCAAAATAGATATGCGTCCTTTCATTGCAAACTCCTTACCCATCCTAACCCACTAGTTCTTAATTCCTCATCCTTAACAATCCCTGATTGGGGGCAGCGATAGCAGAGTGGCAACGCGCCACCAACCAAGGTTGTCAGATCGAGCCCCGGCCCCACTCGGGGTTGAAACTCACTGACAACCTCCCTCAGAGCATCAGTGGGGCCCGTTAGCCAATGGTTGCCACTAAAAAAAATAGGCGTTTGAGTGACAAACCCACACTACGAAAAAAACCGCGATGAATTTCCTAATACATCGCATGAGGACTTTGACCTCCATAGTCTGTCGCCCATATAATAATAATAATAATAACAATCTCTGATAATCCTCTGATGCGTCTGAAAAGAAAATGACCACGGGACCTTTTTATTTAAATCAATGAATGAAATACCACCATTTGGTGATACCTTTGCAAGATTATCAAGTGTTCTGAAACTTTCAACAAATTTACTTATTGTATGATTTTTTTTTTTGTTTCAGTAGTAAATATTGATAATTAAAAAAAACAAAATAAAAATTAATCTCATTTGATTGTAATCTCATAATTTTCCATCTTACATATTTAATATACATCTAACCAATACAAGGAGGACAGCATAATGTTTGGTAATCTAAGACTGTTTTTTTTTGTTGAGATTTTCCATTATTTTTACTTCATTTATTTTATTCACAACTGTAACCAATGTTTTACAACCTGAAAATGCGTTGTATTAAAAAAAAAAAATGTCATGAAGTATCGATGACCGATTCACATTTATCTAAATACTATTCAAAGCCAATCAATTAAAATATATAACATAAATACGTAAAAAGGTTAAAATGATTACAGGAAGAATCTTACACTCTTATTTCTTCTAATAGACGGGATTTAATTGTGTATCTCCTTAACCACATTGTTAGTGATGTCTATAAAAATTATGTAACTTGGTGTACTATTCGGGTGCCTTGCACTAAACACTGAGGATCTTTGCATATTCACTCCCACGTAACTGTTAATGACACCATACAAAAGCCCTTGGATTCACACATGTAAACATAAATACTGGATGATTGGTGATTGGCCGTGTGTATAGATGAATGGAATATGGTCCGGGTGTGGTAAAAAAAAAACTCAAATAGTAGAATTATACTATTTTATTGAGCCAACGTTTCGCCCCACGTTGCAGGGCTTCGTCAGGGCTAAAAAAGATACAAACACATAGTTACAAAAGGAAAAA
>NW_027107601.1:370355-392690 GCF_000696795.3 Halyomorpha halys | reverse complement strand
TTTTTTTTTTCCTTTTGTAACTATGTGTTTGTATCTTTTTTAGCCCTGACGAAGCCCTGCAACGTGGGGCGAAACGTTGGCTCAATAAAATAGTATAATTTTACTATTTGAGTTTTTTTTACCGTACTCGGGCCATATTCCATTCATAAACATAAATAATTCGTATTAATGTTTTTTGAAAGGTTTTTAAAGGTCTTGAGTTTAGTTAAAATGTGGAAGGCACCAGACTTCTATACCAAAATTCATTATTTTCTATAGACATGACTAACAATCCACTAATATCTTTAAGGAGATGCAATATCATCCTGTCTCTTATAAGAAATAGGAGTATAAGAAGAACTTATTTCTATATTTGTTGTATTAATTAAATAATTTTTTATCGTAAAAAATATTTATCTTCTATGAATCATGTGATTGAAATAAAAATGTCAATTAACTCTAACCAATCATTCGGATCAGCTATTATCCGCATATACACCTCAAAATTTCTAGTTAATTTACAAAAAAAAGTTTACCGCAATTCCTCTACTTCAAAAGTGTATGTTTTCAGTCCCTTTTCGGGTTTAGTGTTACTCTGAAGAACCTAGTTAATTTTATGAAGATAAATATTATTATCTTTATCACAACACGTATTATGTGAATTGATATTATTTTCAAAGAATAGATCGATATGTGAAATGTTATCAATGCAACCTCACATGTGACATATAAAATATCACTTAAGGTTATGAAGCAATAAGTTGGCGACAATGGGAGAGTGATGGAGGATGGAGGCGAAGGAGGAGCGACTGGTGGCGAGGTTGCGCCATCACAACCCCACCCTCACCGTCACCGAGCTCCACATCGGCCTGGTAGACCGCGTCAAGAAAACGCTCGTCATCGACTACCTCCACTCCCTGAGGTTGAACCCCAACGTCGAGAGCTCCCCGGGGCTGGAGACGGTGGTGTCAGTCGACATATCTTCCAGCACTGAGCAAGATGACATCTTCAAGAAACTGCTAGGCTTCATCCACGATTTAGGAATCGGTGACGTCTCCATCTCAAGCGAACCTTTCGACGAGCGGCAGCCGGAAATAGAATCCACTGATAGCATTCCAGCCTTAGATTCCTCATCAAGGGACTACACGCCGCTGAATAGCCAGGATATTGAAGAGCTCATCAGCCGCGACAAGAGCGACAGTGAGTTCGAACTAATTCTGTCTCGGCCGAGGCGCGGCAGCAGTCGCGATTCGAGTTCCCACAGTGGCCAGAGCAGCAAGGATGTCATCGGCTCGATCCTCAGGGTTAGCGAAGACCGGTCCCAGAACTCGGGTTGGAGCCTCATCCAGCATTCCCTCCTCACCGGTTCGTCCAAGAGCCTGCATCCCAAGCACACAAAAATACAATCCTTTTGGTCTCGGACAAAACAATTATTCAAAAGAAAAAGAAAACAGGCTCTTGGACAGTTTAAGGTCACTGTTTCTAAAGAATCCATCCAAAAAGAAATAGAAAATTCAAAAGATAACGGTAAACTAAAGGGTTGCAATATTCTACGTGACATCAAGCCTAATCAGGTTAGTTTGAATACTTTACAAAAGAGATTAGAAAAGGTTTCCCGCGATGTTTTCAGCATGAAGAATAAGTGTCCAGGAATGAAGAGCGATGACCATCCTTTAGATGTTTACACACAAACACTGGATAAGGATGCTGAAGAAGCCAATTCGAAGAATACGAAGACTCAGACAGGCGCAGACACCCACATCAGAAAGTATTTCGTTGGGCAGAGCAGTCAGCTCCACCCGAATAAGAAGTTTGGAAGCGAGACGTCAGTTTTCAGCGACAGCTCTCAGTCTGACAGTCAAGTGAGTGGAATGCAGGTGGCGCCACAATCATTGAGAGGTATGGTAACAAATTTAATTCCTCTATACCCTAGTGGGCCAGCTGATTTGAAGCGGCCTATAATGTGTGAACTCAAACCAGTCGGAGGACCGTTTTTTTTCAGGCGAATAAGTTCAACGATAACCAGTTCCCATTCTACCGCTACCAGCTGTTTGACGACTACAGCATCCGATTCGTTTAAATCCACGCTCACCTACTCATCTTTATCCGTTCCTACAACGACCAAAGAACCAATTGAAGATTTTGTAAGAAAAAGTGCAAGTCTTGAAAACGTTGTCTATACTCACTCGGGTCACCAATATGTTAGGTGTGGTGTTGTCTCAACTCGGAATGAAACACCATTCAACCGAGAGAGGATCAAGAAGACCCAGACGATAAATCCCCTTCTAAAGGCGACAGAGATCAACACTTCCCAAGTGTTCAAACTGCCCAAGGTAACCCAAACCAAACCGAGGAAAAGGAAGAAGACCCCAACCACAGACCAAAAAGGCTTTACTATAGCGACCCAAACACTTTCTTGTTCGAGCAGCACCTCTTGCACAGAGCTTATTCGGAAGATGTCATGCGGTACAAAAACCGAAAATCAAGTAGAAAAAGTGGACAAAGAGAACTCTTGCTATTTGCTAACGAAGAAGGCAACCGAAACGAAAGAAACTAATTCCGAAGCAATAGCCATGAAGTGTGATACTTGCCAGGGGGCATTAGATAAGCAGGTAGACAAAAAGAAGAAGTTATCAGGAAGGCAGAGAAAGAGAGGAGTAAGCTGGGGCCAGTATCCTGACGGCAACTTCGGCTTCGGGCAAAGCTACGCTCCTGGCAAGGTCTACCCAGTCATTTCCTTGGCTACTGGTTTTTCCCACGGGAATCCCTTTACTCTACCATCTACGATTGACAAAGAGGAGAATGCACCATGTCCTAAGTTATGCAGCCTTTTTGGAGGTAAGAAGAGAGCCCTCATGGAAGAACTGAACAAGCAGAAGATGGAGCTGATGCAGATGAGGATGGTCCTGGTGGCGATTAACGAAGAGCTCCTGGCCGAATGCACGGACACCTCGTCGGAAGAATACGTCCCCTCATCAGACGATCCCGACCCTTCATCCGACTCGCAGCCCCAGCACAAACAGAACAAGAAGGTCACATTTCGAGATCCCTTGGTCAACGAAAGCACTCTGAATTACGCCAACTACTAATAACCTTCACAAAAAAAAAAAAAAAGATGTACTAAATGTTTTTATCTTTTTACAGTATACTTTTTTATTGTTGTCAATATTATAAATTAAATATTTTTAGTAATAATGAAATTAAACAATAGTTGTAGATAAAGGAAGGATTACAAAAAATAAGTGAATTATACTAGTTCTTAATTAGATTATTTAGAAATAATTGTTTTTAATAGATTATTTTAAATTCATATATTTTTTAATTTTATTTGTTCACGAAATGGCGTTAGAGACCACGCGAATATAAAAACAAGATAAAAGCCAAAATTAATGGCTTTTGGCTTCTCTCATGTTTTTTATTTTCCATTCCTTCTATTTTCCCCTCATTATCTCTGCATGCGTTTGTTTCCTTTCTTCTGTCCACACGACCCCCTTAATCGAATTTCTTTTTCCCACAAGAATTGATTTCCTTCAGTCTTTTACTATATCTTTCTCCGTCCAGACTATATCTGTCTTTTCGTTTTTTCCTTCTTACGTTTTATCTTCCTTATGTCTTTTTTGGCCATAAATTCTTCTCAGGATTCTTCGTTCTATTCTCAGTAGTTCTTCAAGACTAGTTTTTCGTCCCGTGTAGTATTACCCGTTTAATGACTGTGTTGTAGTGTCACATTTTCGCTTTTGTGGACAATCTCGTCCAAATACTTAAATTTGTTTGTTATTGTTATTAGTCCGTGTTTGGTTTCTAATGTTTTCTTCTTGAAGTTTGGATCTGTGGATTAATTCTATTTTTTCGTGAGAGATTTGAAGACCTATTTTTTTTTTCTTTGAATATTTCTGTCAGTGTTTTTATTGAGTAAATAGGCTCATCTTCGGTTTCTGCTAAAAAAGCAAGGTCGTCTGCGTAGGCAAGGGACCTTACCTTGACGTGGTTGTTCTTGGTCCCTATTGTCACGCCCGTACTATTGGTACTCCATAGATCTTTCAAGATTTTATCCAGTACCACGTCGAACAGTGTTAGGGAGAGGCCGTCTCTTGTCTGAGTCCTGTTATTATTTGAAAAGACTGGCTGCTGTTTCTTCCAAATCTCCAACCTTGGATTCGGTGTCCGTTAGTGTTAGTTCTATTTTTTTATTTATTATTACGAAAAAAAAATTGAATCATGATACTCATGATAATCTATGATTTTTTTTTGTTTCGCTGAATTTTTTATTTTTTCAGAAAAAAAATTAGTTTTTACAATAGAAACTGAAAAAAACTCAAAAATTGTATTTGCTTTAGAATTATTTATATTTTGAATCGTGTCGGTCTGTCTGTTATTAAATTCATGAGACGGATGTAACACACATAACTATTAATACAATTTTGAATAAAGTTCTCAGAGACTTCATACCGGGCTAACTTTTATAAAACAGAAAGAACAAATTTTACGGCTACTTTCATGCAGAGCTTGTTTCCTTGATACACAGTCCTTCAAAAGCGAAGAGCCCGATTTAATGGAAAGTTGGAAATCAAAGAAAACTAGTTATGGATCAATTTCAACGAATTCCCTTGACTAATTCAAGTTATGCGATGCCTATCCGATTGAGTTGTTCTTGTAGATCATTTTCTGTCACTAGGGGTAACCAACCCACTTCCTCAGCTCTGATAAGATTACTAGGGATTCGTTGACCCTATTTTAGTCGGCTCTCCCACTACTAAGGCATGTGTGGCAATTGTAACTTGTTTCATCTTGGCTATAACCATGGTGACATCTTTGATCGTTCGAGTTTTCTAAACTGTTTATTTATTTCAAAATTTTGTGCTCAATACTCACCAAAGATATATTGGATTCTAAAATAAGTTCGTAGCGTTTTTCAATATTTCAATTTAATCGGCTTTGAGTTTATAAAATCATGTTTACTTGGTCGATAAGGTTTACATATTCTAAAAAAAGGATTAGTTAAGGTGCTTTTATGCACCACTTTCAACCGAGATTCCTTATCTTTTAGTGGTATTTTGCTTGCTCTGAATGGAAGATCATTTAATGATTTTATATTTCCGAAAAGGAAAATCCACTGTACAGACGGTTATAAAAATTTTCAGTGTGTATGGTGATGATGCCTTAGAAGAAGGCATCGTCCGTAAGTGGTTTGCTCGGTTCAGACCCGCAAATTTTGACTTGGAAGACGCAATGCGCTCGGGTCGTCCTTCAACTGTTGACCAAATTCAAGTATTGGTCACAGAAAACCCTCCCTCTACGACACAGGATATCGCAAAACTGTGGCCAGGATTCCAATTATTGGAATTGGCCGGGATGTGATCCTCCACCCACCCTATTCACCAGATCTTCCACCACTAGATTTATATTTATTTCGGGCCCTTGGAAACTCTCTTAATGGGAAACACTTTAATTCGTTCGAGGGCTGCAAAACGCACATAGAGGAGCTCATTGCGCAAAACTCTGAGAAGTTCTGGGAGGACGGAATTAAAAAATTACCTGAAAGATGGCAACAAGTAATAGATTAAAATATTTACAATAACCTGAAGTTTTTATTGAAATCACTATTAAAAAACGCTAGGAACTTACAATCCAATATAATTCCTTTCTTCCCCACTCCCTCATCGTACCTTCTTCAGAAATCCTCCAAGCCGCGAAATCTGGATACGCACTAAGAGGGATTCTCTGTAAATAATGCCATTATTCATGAAGGGGGGAAGACACTGGTCTAACCAAATGTAGCCATTATACAGAGCGAGCTTTCCCTCTTGAGTACTGCTAATTTAGTCATAGCATTGTAAATTAATGTACTCTGCGGACACTCTATCTTGTGTCACCCTCCTCCGCTGTATAAATTTAGCTAAACGATCCTCAATGTAAATAAGAGCTCGGTATCTCATCGTATTCGCAAATATATATATTATTTACTGTATTGAATATATAAATGTATTTTGTATTGTAGCGATATAGTGATAAAGGCAATACTGGCGAAAGCTAAAGGACCTTAGAACAGTTTAGGGTCCACCCCGGAGCTAACTTGGGTTTCACGGCCCGCCAGGCAACTAAACTACTTAGTCCCACGTCCCTTAATAACTCCTTTGTGTTCTATTAAAGTCCTTCTGTTAACAACAATATTATACTATAAATCCTTAAGATAATATTAATGTATATTTTTGCTAAATAATGGGTAGTATACAAAAAAATGACCGATATATCAAATTCAAGATTTCATAGGACTGTAAATATGTTAATACTTACCAATAATCTCTTGAGAGCATTCTCTAAGCTTGTTTAATCCCGTTCCACTTCTTTTAAAAAAGCCTCGGTTTAGTTAATTGTTTCAAACAAGAAATATGACTGTGTCCTACGAAATTCTCGCAATTTTAAGGCATTGCTGGAAAAAAAACATTCGCAGCCGCTGAAGCTATTGGTGAAATAATTAAATAAGAAGGGAAATGTGTCTTTGAACAGCGGACTGCGTGCCGTTGGTTTGAAAAATTTAGTCGTGCAGATACAATGTTGGAAAGGAAGAAGGCCTCCAGGTGAACATTGATGGATATTTATGACGTTCTACAGGAAGCTGTTGAGTCAAATCTGTCCACAAGTACACGCGAACGTGCCAGGGAGTGTGGTATGTCGATGAGAGGTATGAGATTTTACGGGAATATTGTCACCTGTTATGAAAAGTGGGTTTACTGGTGAGCAATGACTAGATCGCGATCAAACTGATTTTCTAGTTGCTGCAAGGGGACAATTTGAAAAAAAAATCTATGCTTTGCGTTTTGTATTCATCACGAATATGTTACTGAAGGATGCACTATGAATTATGAACTGTACTACAAACAACTGGATAGAAATGCGAAGTTGTATCCTGCTTGGATCAACCGAAAAGCAGTTTTATTACAATAAGATAAATCTCATTCTCACACTTTCCGTGGAACCAAAGAGAAGTTTAAAGACATTCTTCGGTTCGAACTCCGGCCTCATCCACTATATAGTCCAGACCTCGCATCATCGGATTACTAATTGTTTCGATCCATGGCCCATTTAATTCAAGGGAAAAATTTTGTTATCTTTGCGGAAGTTGAAATTGTAATCTAAGAGTTCTTTGAAAGCCATCCCAAAGAATGGTAGCGGTGTAAAATCGATCAATTGGCTAACAGATAGCTAATGACGGTATATAACAATGGACTATACTTCGAGTATCGATTGTACTTTTTATCAAAGAAATAATAATACAAATATTTGATTGAAAAACGGTAATTTTGGTTTATACATCCCATTAAGATACATCTGTTTGTCTGCCAAATATTAATATAAAAAATCTGATTTACGCATCAAACAACTTTCTCTTGGGCAGTGAAAATTATGAAGATTATAATTTTGTTTATATATAATTTGAATTATTCTTTGAGGCTCGTTTTATAACAATTATAATAAACATATCCATTCATTTCCAACATGTTTATTATTCTACTTCTATGTTCAATATAATATATTGTTGTTAAAAAGATTTATATGTGTATTTATGTAACTATAGATGTCATAATATTGGAGGAAGGTAATCCGGTAGGCATTTAATAAAGGTATCAAAATAGTAAAAGAAAACTATTTATTGTTAACCAAGCAATAAATCGGTCTCTATGGGTAGTAGAAAGTCATTCTTATAGCGTTGACGAAGCCATGCAAAGTGGGGCAAAACCTTGGTTAATAATAAATAGTTTTATTTTACTATTTTGATAGGTTAACAATAAATTGTTTTGATTTACTATATTGATACCTTTTGTTGACCGCCACCCGGACTATCTTCCTAAAATCTACTTTATATGGTCAACTATTTTCTTCCAAAATATAATAATATTAGAAAAGTGAACAGTTAGATAAGAAATAGGTCACTGAACTAAAAAATGATATGACAAAAACAGAATTGCCTACAATTTTTTTTACAATATTGTAGCTGTGATATTAAAAATAAGTTTATCCTTGAGAATAGCTGAAAGGGCTGAAACGTAGGAGTGGAGTAATAAGAAAATATACATTTTGAGATTTAATTGATATTTTTTATTATGATTGATTTCTATGTTGTTATAAAATTCGTATTTTATGGTTTCTCGAGGTTGGAATAAAGAATATAATTTTTTTTCCTGCCAAGAATACAAAATATTATGAATCCATAATGCAAAGGCAAGGCTTTCCCTGTTAAAATAGGATATTTTCATTTCTTCTTTATGTATTAAATATAATTCTTTAATTGTTTGTATTGAATTGTAAAATTAGTTCGTAGGGTTTTTCAATATTTAAATTTAATCCTCCCTGTGTTTATAAAATCATTTTGGTCAATAATGTTTACATATTCTAAAAAAAGGTTAGTTAAGGTGCTTTTATGCATCAGTTTCAACCGAGATTCCTTATCTTTAAGTGGTATTTTGCTTGCTCAAAATGAAAGGGGAAAAAAAAAATCATTTTTCCCCATTTAATGATTTTTTATTTCTGAAAAGGAAAATCCTATGCATAGACGGTCAAAAAAATATGCAGTGTGTATGCCGATGATGCCTTAGGAGAAAGCACTGCCCGTAAGTGGTTTGCTCGGTTCAGAACCGGAAATTTTGACTTGGAAGACGCAATGCGCTCGGGTCGTACTTCAACTGTTGATGATGAACAAATTCAAGCATTGGTCACAAACAATTTTTGGTAGGATAAAAAAAAAATTGGCAACATGTAATAGATCAAAATGGGTCATACATAATAGTTTAAAAATATTTACAAGAATCTGATTTTATTTTTTAAATGACCAGTAAAAAACGCTACGAACTTATTTTACAACCCATTATTTATCTATTTTTTTTATTATTGCTAACGATGATAACTATGCTTTTACAAAAAAACATAATAAAGAGTGTTTTGGGGAGCGAAATAGCTCTGTGGTATGGCACTACTAAATCCAAGGACCCACGTTCAAATCCAGCTGTGGCAGATAATTATTTATTCTTGTACTGTAACCATGAGTCAACGCTGTGGGTTCGAGATCTCTACGATGGTCAACCCTGTGTTTTGGGAGCCCTCTGGTATTTAATTGGGAGAGAATTTGGCGGCCGAGCATGATTTTCAATAAATCACCTCCTAGCACAATTGTTGTTTTAGTAACTGTACTTCCTCACGAAGTACTTAATCCCTGACCCTTCAAGGGTTGTAAATCTATACCGGATTTACAAAAAGTACTTTAGAGGAAGATTTATTAAAAATTGGAATATTAAAGCCCTGTCAGACCATTTCAATGAGGATAAACCATAGCTGACATTAAAGAACATTTAATCCTACACTGACGTGACAAGTTTAATTAAAATCGTTAAAGATTTTTTCGAAAAAATATATTCGATAATTTGCCCCTTCCTTTCAGTGTATTATATCTAAAAGGAAGCTGCCACATCCTGGGCATATACCTGTCTTAAATATGTAATTCCAGTTCTGTACGACTTTTCATGTTTGAACTGAGCTGTTCACACACAAACAGGTATTTCGGACCCAGGATATCTCAAAAAATGTATTTCCATCGAAAACTCGAATTCCGAATTTTGTTCGTTTATTATTGATAATCAAAAAACTAATAAAAATCCAGGAATGAGAAATCATAATAACCGTATTACGATAAGTAGCATAATCGAAAACAAATTGTTAAGTTAACAAACACAGATACAAAACAATTCTAAACTCAGATGTTCCATGCTGCAATTATTTGGTGTATCAGCAAATTTTATGAATTTATATTAAACAAAAAAAGCAAATGTTTCTCCAAGGGTGCATTTCCTATTTTTGATATTATTATAAATTACATAAATAGAAAAATATATAATATTCCTCGCAAACAATATACATTTAAAAATTATATATACATATAGATAATTAACCGTATAATTTGAAGAAGAAGATGGTCAGGGTTACAGCCAAAAATGAACAATGATAGTTAGCAACTATTTACTTTGCGAAGTAAAAGACTGCACGTCAAATGATTTTCTAGATATAAATTTTTCAAAATAAATTCACTAACTGATCATTCAGTACGTTCCGTACATTTTTATGAAATATTGCTTTTTAAAAAGCTATATCTCGAGAACTATTGGACGTAAATAGCTCTACTTGGGCTTACAGTTTATCAAATTAACTCTACTTGAAGTGATGTTCTTTAAGATTTTCTGGTGTTAGTAGTAGTTTTAAAGATATAGATGAATGAAAAATTATTTTTAACGTTTTGAAAAAGTCGGCATATTTTATTCCCCCTACCTATACTTGGCAGACTCATTAATTTTTACTAATAATTATACATAGTTTTCATCAAAGTAATCAAAAATTGGGGAGAAATAACTGACTTTTTTTCCTCTTGTACTATGATGGTTAACGATTTTATTTCTATTTCAAATACGTCGCATATACAGGAAAATATATAAAAATATGATGAAAAATGAAAAACAATACAAGAAAGGGACATACAAATATGATAATGATAACTAATATAAGAATTTTCTAATTTAGTAAAAACTAAATATAAATTAAGCGTGATTCCGACCTAATCACCTCCTTGCACAACCGTTGGTTCAGTAACGGTACTTCTTTGCAAAGTACTCAACCCTGATGGGTTCTAGCGGTACAGATTTAATTTAATTTTAAATATAAATTAAATGATAAAATACGTAATTAATAATATATACCTATAGGAAATATACATAGGATGATAAGGCGAATAATATATAGGTACAATACAAACAATTAGAAGAAGTAAATAAAGAACATAAAATAAAAATATTTTATTTACAATTATTATTATTTATATTTATTTATTATTATAATTATTATTCACATTGTTTATTCAAGTGTAAATATTTTTAATTGTAAATAAAAACTTTTTATTTTCAATTAAAAATATTTACACTTAAATGAACGATATTCTGTTGGTGGAAAATCCTGGGATGAGTTGTTGAAGCGTTATCTGTCTAATATACCCTTATAACTAACTACCTTCTACTAAAATAAATATAAAAAAAGTTAACTTTAAACACAAAATAATATAATATTAAGAACATTTTGGAATGCTTCCCAATTTATATATTTTTTTTACTTCAGTATTTATTTTCTTCCGCAAGGCATATTTTCGTCTCCCTACTGCTTTTCTTCGCATGTTAAAGTAAGCATAAACTAGGTTCTATTGAAACAGAAAACAAACAGAGAACTTTCAGGCTCCAGGTCGCACGATATTTCGTCTCAGCTGAACATAAACTTACCCAGGGTCGTATTTTCGCTTGAGTATGGTTCGCTGCGTTTCTGGATTGTAAATAATACTGCAGTGGTAAGGTTCTCTATCTTTTGAAAGATATATCATTGCAATTTACTTTTTAAACAGTTTATATTCTTATATTTTCTATTCATTTAATTCAACATTCAATTATCATTCCAATAGTTACATATGAAGAAAAGCTGAAATTTAAAAAAATAGTAAAGAACTTATTAAAAGAAAACTAGTATCCTTAAAGTTCGTCCTAATTTTTAAAGCCTTTTTTTTTTTTAATAAAAGAAAAATTATTTTAGCAATTTTAAATTACAAAAAAAATTGTCTACATATTGACTTCCATATCACAGCCTTCGAAGAATGGTGTAATTGAAGGATTAAAATAAAAATCAAAAAATCCCATTAAATTACCTTTACCCTACGTCGTAAACCTACTGTCTGCCCTACAGTATACTTCAATAATGTTGTTCTTACCCCTGTAGAACAGTTCCGCTACCTTGGACTACATCTGAACAAATGACTAACCTGGAATCCTCATACAAGACTGAAAAGACAGGAAACTGCACGTCGATTCAGAATATTTCGAATATAACAGCACTTACTAGACAAACGGTCCAAACTTCCAATTCATTACAAAAGACTGATACATGACAATAATAAGGCCTGTCTGGACAAACGGCGTTGAACTTTGGGGCTCCACTAAACCTTCGGATTCCTCTCGTATCCAATCCTTACAATCCAAAATCATTCGTAAAATGCTCCAAACGTTATCACAAATAAAATCATCCAAAAAGACCTTAATGTTCCATTTGTAACCGATCTAGCCCGAACCAGATATCAATCCCTAAACACTCATAAACTCCCTAACCACTCAAACCCATAAGTTTCTAATTTTGCTTCCTCTTTTATTTCGGACAATCCTCTGAGGCGTCAGAAAAGAAGATGGCCTCGAGACCTAATATTGTAAAAATGTGTTTAGAGTGCTACCAATGGGTAGTTTCTCTATATGCTTGTACTATACCATTACGATATTATTTAAAATTTACGTGATGTGTTTTATGTACAGTAGTAAATATCAATAAATAAATTTAAAAAACAAAACAAAAAATAATTTTGACTTTCATGCCATCCTCAGGAACAAAATACTCACAAATGCACATTCTTGTGTGGACTCATAAACTCGACTTACAAAGCAGAGTAGGTTACACAAGGGTTTCAAAATGGATGTGATTATAAGGAATTATAACGGTTATTCCACGGCCTTCTAAATCAAATTGGTTTTAATTTATACTGTATAATATTTCTAATTTATTTAGGTTAAAATTTAATTAATATTATACTAGAATTTAAGTTTATCTATAATTTTCGCATAATTTATGTTTATACCCATCATATCTGTTCGTAAATTACATTTATTATCTAAATGTTGGTTTATATAAATGCTGTTATTTTACGCTTGCTAATGCTATCTACTGTTTATATTACTTTAGGTTTTTTGAAGTTAAAAATATGTTTGTAATTCGTACCACTACAAATAGAATTATAATTACGATTTTAATATTAAGAGAGTATTATAATTATATAGGTAATATTTTTTATAATGATAAAAGAATAAATATAGCTGTAATGAAAACGCGTGTTTTTGTACTAATTTACTAATTACTAAGCAATTACAGAAATATAATGAAAAAAATTATATATATTTATGTGAATAAATTAAATATAAAATCTGAGGAAGAAAATGATGGTCTAGGGTTTAGTCAGTGATGAATACAAATAAGTAAAACCTATTTAATTAGTGCCAACGTTTCGGTCAGAATTTCAGAACTTCATCAGGGCTAAACCAGAAAAAAATAAGGTAACAACTGTAATTGATAAACGTAAAATAGACTTACTAGAAAGTAAAAAGAGGCCAAATAATATTAAGTACATAAGTTGTATGGAAAGAAAATGTGTAGCAAAAGTATTGTAAAATGATGAAAGTAGTATGAGAATATAGTAATATTAAAATTATAAAATACGAAAGAATGAGAAAATAATATCTAGATAAGTCTTTTATGAAAATCTTGTAAACAAATAAATGTAAAATTTGAAAATATAAAGATTAAAAGATACTTTTAATATATTTATAATCTTTACACTTTCTTGAGACTGGTTTATTTTGTTTAAAAAAATAATTCAATTTTTATCCATTTTTGTCTCAAGACATTTTATTTTTCTTATAAGTCCGACGTTTCGGCCAATCCGGCCATCCTCAGGGACGTCTACCATAAAACTGCTTTTATTACATGTATGATCTTATAACTCAAATTAATTAACATTATTATTCACAATTTATCTTACCTTAATACAATTTTGGAACTAATATTATTTAAACACTAAGCTTCATGCATATGCTATTCTGCCCAGGTCACAACAACAATTTCTATAAAACATTAAAAACATTAGGTAAACATATTCTTTTGTTAATAAGTATATCCTACATTATGTCTAATTACCTAATTAGTCAACTTTTAGATTAAAAACAAAAATTAAACTTCATTTATCACAGTCACTTGTTAAAACTTTTGCACAACCTTCCTCCACTCAGTTCAAGCATTAAAAAAAATATTTATTATAACAATATTTTTGTTAATTTTTCTCTTTATTTCATTAGAAAAATCACATCAAGGCTAATTATAACTATCCACATTTAATTTATCCCATATTTTTCATAAATTAATTTTACTTAATATCTCTGCATAGTTTTGGTTCAAAGTTCTTGTATCTGTTTTGAAATTTACAGTATAATTAATTAATTATAATCTTGTGGTCAATCGTATAATTAATTAATTGATTGACCACAAAATCGTAATTTTGACCAAATCATCTCCTTGCACGACCGTCGATCTAGTAATAGTATTTCCTGACTCTTTATGGTTGTATCGGTACAGATTTATAAAAAGTACTTTAGAGGATTAATACCTGAAGAAAAAATGACCTACAAATATCGACTATTTTTATATACTTTATATTATATTATGTTATTTTATTATTGTACAAAGTGGGTTTAACAATGTCCTAAGGAGTTTTTGCCTTGATCATTCTCTTTGCCAGTTAATAATTTAAATATTAAATTTTAATAAATATTCATTTTCTAAATTATTAAATTAAATACTCTTTAAAAGCTACTCTTTCATACACAGACCTGTTCTTGAGGCACTTCTTCAAGAATAAATACAAACTTTATTATTATAAAGAATAAAATATATTATTAATAAAGAAAGATGTATGAGATAATAAATCCAAGACAAATAATATCCTAAGTAATATTGGGTGTGAGCTGGTATTGGCATATGTGTCTATCGCCGCCCCTCCATTGTGTTGACAGCTTAGATTGATTTTCCAGCTCCTATTTTCTTTTTTGTTTCCCCTTTTTAATCACAGGATACGTTTTTTGTAGAGCCTGTATTCCATTCCTGGTCTGGAAGGATTTAATTTCTAGATATTACTTGGGTTTATTGTATAGGTAGGTATTGAGGTATAGGTATAGATATTAAGTCTCATTGTATAGTATTATGCACCATCCAATATACAATACTTTTTTTGTGTTCCGGAAGAATATAAATTGAATAAAATGTTGTTCCATTGCCCTAAATTGATAGAAAAATTTGTAAGAAATGTTATCCCACCAGTTTATTTCTTCAGTGATATGGACGCTAGTGTTGAAAAATATAAATTGTAAAATCCCTGTTATCATTTAATATAATAGTAATTTAAATATTATAATTAGTATATTTATTAATTAATATAATTTAATGGAGATGAAATAACACTTTTTGATACAATTTCTACTTGTGCAAGACAGACCAAATAGCGTTTAACTCATAGTTAATTTCATCAGGTGTCATTTGCTTCGAATAATAATATTAGTAATAAAAAGTTTAATAATGTACGTAATGATTTTTAAAAAAAGTTAAAAATTATTACAGAATAGTTTATTATTTGAATTATTTAATTATATTTAAAAAAATATATATTTTTACTATAAAAATTATTATAAAAAATTAATAAAATATCCAAGTGTTTTAAATATTCCATCTACATATATATTCGAAATTTAAAACCTCAAATTTTGAGTGAGGTAATCTTTTTTTCATGACTTGTTGATATAAGCAACAATAATTCAAATAACACTGAGTGATTTTTTTTTTTTTTTGTTCTGGAATAGTAATAAAATTACATTGACTTTACGAGATGTACGTAATTCTGTTCTTTTATATTTACCAGTCCATAAAGGAAACCTCTGTATAGCTGACAAAATATTCTTCATCCGTGGTGTTCGTTATGCAGAGGTTTAACTGTACTTGGAAAAAAAATCACTACCGCATTGTATTTAGTCAACTTAAGAAATATTGGTCAAAATAATAATTTCCTTGTTTAATAAGTTCCATATAAAAATTTAAAATATGTTTAAAAATTATTTTGGAGGCGCCGGGCATCGATCCCGGTACCTCTCGCATGCTAAGCGAGCGCTCTACCATCTGAGCTACGCCCCCTCTTGTTAACAAATTCAAAACAGTTAACATTTGAACTGGATTTCGAAACGCGGTGAGCGAAGGATATCCAGTCATAGACCGGTTAGAGGACTTCTGTGGTATACAGACGTACACTACTCAGCAAGAGCAAACAACTGGCCCCAAACAATTAAGCCAACACAATTTACAAAGATGAAAATTTTGTAATAATATTTTGGAAACCAACGTCAGCTCCCTTAAAGAGAATACCATGAAGATTTGTTGATTTATAGGTAGGTAATTTCTTCAGGTATTTTGCTGCGCAAAAGCATAAAATGTGACCACGATATCCTTCAATGATTTATTACGTTACGAAAAAAAATATATATATATCTTAAAATTAATAATTAAATAAAAACTTGATATATCACTTACGCTGTAAAATCAAATAGGGTAAAAAAAATTAATAATATGTTGTTTATACTGTTAACAAAATAAATAAAAATATCACCACCACATATATTTCTTCATATCGCCTCAACCATCGACTCTCCTTGTATAAAATTATTGTATCTAAAAAAATATATTTATTGACATTTACAACTGTATTTACATAAAAATACATCTAGAAAATTTAATTCTAGATTATAATGGTGTGATACAAACTTGTAGAAACTACCCATTGTTTGCACTCTTACAACTTTCTAAGAATTATTAGGTCTCGAGGTCATCTTCTTTTCAGGCGTTCCGGAGGATTGTCGGCAACGGAAGAGGAAGAAAGTTTAGAAACTAGTGGGTTTGGGTGGTTAGGGAGTTTATAATGGAAGGATTGATAACTGGTTCGGGCTAGATTAGTTACATATGGAATATTATGGATGATTTTATTTGTGACAAAGTAAGGAGGATTAAGGATATTGTATGTTAAAAAATGGATACGAGAGGAATTCAAAGGTTTAGTGGAACCTCAAAGATCAACTCCGTATGTCCAGACAGGCCTTATTATTGTCATGTAAATCAGTCTTTTGTAACGAATTGGAAGCTTGGACCGTTTGTCTAGTAAGTACTGTAATGTAAAATATTCCGAATCGACGTGCAGTTTCCTGTCTATTCAGTCTTTTGTGAGGATTCCCGGCTAGTCGTTTGTTGAGGTGTAGTCCAAGGTAGCGGATCTGTTCGACAGGGATAAGAGCAATATTATTAAAGGATACAGTAATGCAATCGGTATGCACTAAATTTGATGAAGGATGTAAGAATTATTTTTTAATAAAAGTCAGTGTCAAATCAGATTAACAAAAAAACGAAGTACCAAGAAAAAATATCCATTATTAGGATGAATATTGAAAATAAAAAAACTATAAACTTTATCCCGGGAGAGGTGTACCCTGGAGCATTTTGCTGATTATCCTAGGATTACATCTGTTTTGTTTATACTTTTTTCTACTATTCATTAACCCTTTGATGTAGTTATTGTTGCTTGTTTATGTTACTCTCTCTTTTTTCTCCCTACCTGTAATCAAATCAGTTTTTCTTTGGCCTCCTTGCAACGGTAATACAGCTTTTCTCTCATCAGGACTCTAACGTGGCATCCATTTTTTCTGACTTGAACATTTTGCTCACCTCAACACCTTCTACGTTTTTTTTTTTTTAAACATGAGCATCTTGAACAAGGAATAAAGATCTTTTACGAAATTTGGATTCTTCAACTCCTGATGGAAGAGCTAAAATTTATAATTTGAATTTCAAATTACATTGGATCTGGATATACGGAGTTCCTCCCGAATCCAATCCTTACAGTCAAAAATCCTTAGTGCTCCTTACTTTGTCACAAATCAAGTCATCCATCAGGACCTCAATATTCCATAAGTTGCCGATTTGGCCAGAACCAGACCACTTGTTTCTAACCTGGCTTCTCCTTCATTACCTAATTATCCTCCTAGGCGTCTGAAAAGAAGATGGCCTCGAGATCTTCTCGTCCAGAAATGTTATTGGAGTTCTATCAGTGGATAGATTCTCCACATGTTTTTATCATGTCACTATGTCACCTACTGCAAATTTACTTGTTGCATATATTTGTATACAGTTGTAAATAACAATAAATAAATAATTTAAAAAAAAAATTACATGGGAAGAAATCTTAAAGATTTTCGGCATCATCACATCCAATTATATAAAAAAAAATAGTTAACCATGAGATAAATGCTCACGGGACACCTCTTAGGGGACAAATAAGTGGGACACACCTGCCGGGTCGAATGAGTGAGAAAAATACACATTTACAATAACTCGATGAATCGGGCAAAGATCCAAATTATGCACTAACTAAAAAATAAGAAATACAAATACATTAATCAATTACTAACTATGATGTTTACTATAATATAAGTGACATTCATTTGATGACATAGAAGGAGATGGCTTAAAAACAATGATGATTAAGAAAAGAACCTAGACCGGCCTTAAAATCAGTAGTAGAGAGAAGATAAGGATTTGGCCAGACAGGTTGTCCATACTCCAGCATAGATCGTGGACCAGGTTGGCAGTCCCCTATCGGAGCGAGCTGTTGGCAACGGACCAGCTGTCTGCATTAGTTCCCCAATTAGCCTCCAGGGGTCGCAGGTATGCCAGGATTTACTGCCGGCTTTAATTTATAGCTTTTTTTCTGTCCTCTTTAATTAAAATTCTGTTAAAAAACGAAAAAAAAACTTTTAGCTTTTCCAATGGTGTTTTGAATAATAACTTTAACCAAAGAAGAAAATTTTTCACAAGAATATTAGCAGAAAATAATTAAATATTGAGATTGATTAGACATATATTTTTATAAACATTCTTTTTCTTCCCCAGAAATAGTATGGTAAGAAAATAAAACAATATATTGATTATTTTATGACTAAAAAATAAAAATAAATATATATTTTTAAGAACTTATAAAGCCAGCTGTGACACGTGTCTTAATCAATAATTTATTACAGTATAGAACGTCTTATTTGAATGGCTAAGAGCCTATTTATGTACAACACCATTTTAAGATCTATTCGCGCTTGAATTTTCAGTAACTAGCTAAATTTTGATACATAATAAAGGAAGCGATCTAGGAGCGGTCAAAATAACTTCTAACATAACTTATCTAACTATCTAATCTAACTAAACACGTTTTAATATATATATACCTTTATTGAAATTGACAACTGTACATAATAGTACATTCAGTAAATATAATGTAAGTTTATAATGGAATGAGTATAGAGACTACCCATTGCTAGAACTGTAAGGAGGTCTTCCATTAGCAGGTCTCGTAGCCATCTTCTTTTCAGGTGCTTCGGAGGATTGTCAGAAAATGAAGAGGAAGAAAGGATAGAGATATCCACTTTACTGAAGGCCCACGACAAGGCGTATTCAATAATAAGATAGGAACGGCCGTGCCAGAGGATGAGCCCTGGATACTGACGCAGGTATAGGAGGTCTAGGTGAGAGAGTCTGAGGTAGAGTAACAGTTCTAGTTGCCGAGATGAAGCGGACGGTCTAGAACTGTCAAGATAGGAGCCAGCTTACTAGTTGCCGAGATGAAGCGGACGGACCAGTAAGCTGATAAGGCTAGGTGCAGCTCTAGTTGTCGAGATGAAGCGGACGGACTAGAGCCGGGAAGAGAGTGTAATCACTGGTTGCCGAGATGAAGCGGACGGACCAGTGTAACCGTTAAGGATTAGGTTACAATCTTAGTTGCCGAGATGAAGCGGACGGACTAAGATTGCTGGAGAGAAGGAGAGGAGATTGGCCATCGTCTTTGGTGTGCATACAGAAATAACAACTTTTGCAAGTATAGATTGGCAATGAACTTCTCTAACTCAATCAGTGTGTACGCCAGCAGTGCCATGACTAGACCAAGGTAAGGAGGTGGATCTAAGATCAAATTGGGGGATTTAGAGTCCCTTATTTATTGGCATAGTCCATGCGGCTGTGACCGAGAAGCGGTCGGTACATGTCTGCTTGAGATAGGTTCGTGCATTGTTTTGGTTTCGTTTATTAATCATTCTATTGACATTGTTAAGTGTTATGCACAGAGATCATTAATATATAAAAATAACAACGTGTTTTTACAAAATTAAGTAATATGTAAATTTGGGAGCTTCAGTGAGGCTCGAGGTGCTGTGCTCTGGTGAGTTGTAATCGCACCGCTTGCTCCCTCTCGCTACAGAAACAAGTTGGTTTGGGTGGTTAGGGAGTTTATAATGGAAGGATTGGTATCTGGTTCGGGCTAGATCGGTTACATATAGAACAATAAGGTCTTTACGTATGATTTATATGTGACAAAATAAGGAGCATTGAGAATTTTACTAAGGATTTCGTATAGCAAGGATACGATGCAAGAAGAATTCGAAGGTTTATTGGAGTCCCAAAGTTCAACTTCCAGTTCAGGTCCAGTTGGCTTTATCACAGCCATGTTGATCAGTCTTTTGTTATGGATAAGAAGATTAGACCGTTTGTCTCGTAAGTGCTGTAATAGTCGGAATCGCCGTGCAATTTCCTGTGTTTTTCGCCTTGTGTGAGGATTCCAGGCTAGTCGTTTTTCCAGATGTAGTCCAACATTATTGTAGTGATAACTAATGTATTATACAATACAGATATAGTTCAAGGTGACGGATCTGTCCAATAGGTGTAAGAGCAACATTATTAAAGATTACTGTAGGGTAGTCGGTAGATTTACAACGAATGGTCACGTTTATTTTATAGGATTTATTTTAATCCTTCAATTACGACATCATTCTTCTAGGGCTGTAATCGGATTGGAGAGTTTGTGATGCATTTGAAGGATTATTATTAACTGCGAGCACACATGTGTCATCGGTATACGTGGTGAGGATAGTGTTAGGATTAGTTAGAATGTCAGCTGTATAGACGGTGTAGAGGATGGGACCGAGGATACTACCTTGAGGAACACCAGCGGACCGAGGATAGAGGGATGAATAGGAACCATTGTGGTTTACTTGGAATAATCTATGAGAAAGAAACGGATGATGAAAACGTATGTTATACCTATGTATCTGTTAAGTTCCTTTTTATTTATTTTTTATTTTATATGTTTCAATATTTTGTTTTACAGTTCATCATGTTCACTTATTTAAAACACAACAATAACAAAATTCGGATATTCATTAATTTTAATTTCACTACTCTTCACGGTTGGGGTAGTAAAGGTTCCTTTTGAAAATTGTCTTATATTGACCTGGGAACGGGGTAGATCTGTGAGTAAGGCGCTTTGTTACTACTTTCTGGAACCTGGGCTTGAATCTGGTTGTGGCAGATGATTATTTATTCGGTTTCATTAGCTATGCTTCAACTCTGTGGGTTTAAGATCTCTCCTGCGGTGCATTATGAACAAAATCATCTCCACACAAGGGACAGGTTTTTCTTACAAAGTACTGAACCCTTAGCTTTCTTGGGTTGTTGAAGTACAGTCAAATCCCATTGTCGATTATTCATCGTCATGAAATTTCTTTGCTTAAATCTGCTTTTTATTTCATCCAAATCCATTTATACATGAATGCTTATGAAATGAGTCATTCCAAGGATTGTGGATTTGAACTAGCGCCAAAGTGCTGCCCTTACACTATCGGCCACTAGGGTTCCATACAACAAATGCAATTCTAAACACGGTCTTAAAAGAAGAGACAAAAAAAAAAAAAACATTTAAAGAAGTTATGATACAACTTGCCCTTGACTTTATTTCCAGCTATAACCCGGCCCTTATTACTGTAGCCATCAGTGGAGTGGTAGTAATGCCCAATACGTAGCGGTGATTTAAAAGGGTTTCCTGATTTTACTGCATATCGAACTAGTTTTATAGCAACTTTATTAGCTATTTTCAGTTTATTGAGTTAATAAAACAGTAAGCCAATCTAAGACCAAATGGCAGTTATTTAAATATTTATGACTCTACACGCTAACTAAAGTTGAAGAGGCAACTTGAAACTGAATCTAGTTTAACCAATTTGAATCTAAATCGGTTTTTAGAATATTCTTTTCGCCCGAAAGCATTATTGACCTCTAGTCCAAACAGTATATTCTTATTTAACTAAACTATTTATACTGGGGGAATATTCATACAACTATATTAAGCATTACAAGAGCCATTCGTGTATACATAAATAAATTAAAAATTAAATATGAATAGATTAGGTCTTTAATAGTCATTGTTGCGAACGGAACCTAACCTCTAAAGGAATTTTCGGAACGCTGTAAATGCTTGTTTTGGGTTATCGTTAGCTGAGAGAATGAAAATTATAGGAAAATAAAATTCTGTAAATGTATTAAATTATAGCACAAAAAGAAAAATATACACATAATAATTAATAGTATAAATAAGGTATATTAGGTAATTACCTTCTTATGTTATTATTTAGCCACTTGAATATCCATCTTCCTACCGTACTATTTCACTCCTGCCCATTATGGGCAAAATCCTAGAAAAACTTATTAAAACCCCTCTATCCAATCCTTGACTCATATCATGTTATTCCTGACCACCAGTTTGGATTTAGAACATCTCAT
>NW_027107601.1:364523-369195 GCF_000696795.3 Halyomorpha halys | reverse complement strand
TAAAAAAAATTATTATTTCTTATCTTCTTAATTTATTTTTATACTGTTTAATATATTACTGTTATTATTCTATAATTGTTATCTTTGTTTTTAGCTGTGATGAAAGCATAAAATTAGGTCGAAACGATAGTAAAAAAAATTTCCACTTACATAGGTTCATTACCCCACACACAAACCCTCCCTCCCCCTTCCCAACCATCTCGTATTGTATCTACGGAAAGCAATAAACACATTATTGAAAAAAAAAATATTTTATCCATTCATTTCATACATTATTATGATCTGTACTTCACAAATAATAATAGAACAATAATAATTTTGTAATCCCTTGATTGCTTTAGTTCATGACAACTATAGTAGTTGATACCAATAGGATCGAACTCAGTGTTCCGGATTGAATTACCCCATTCAACCAACTGAATTGGATTCCATGCAATCTCTCCAAGAAACTGGAAACCGCTGGAGAGACCTGTTTACAGTCAAGAGTGCTGGCTAAGATCCTATCATCTTACACTCTTCTCAGATTTAAACTGTGCAAGATAGTATTTAGCTCATAGCAATAAAAAGTAATTAGCATTTTACAGTAAAAATAAAGTGGTATTTTGTTTAGTAATTTTACTTTAGCTCCGAATCTTGTTTACTTAGTACTGATTGTAATAGAAACCCCTGTTATCCGAAGTAACGATGGGTATGTGGATTCACGGTTAATTGATTTGCAACATTTTGTTGACTTGGTGTGATTAATTTGATAGATAAGAAGGCTAATTAAAAAATAACTGTATCGAAAATCACTTTTACTAACAAATGCTATATGTTATATATTAAATTATAATATAGAATCTTGGGAAGCCGAGAATGATTCCTCGATATTTTTTTCTTTTACTTATTTATTACATAATAAATATTTATTACATATAAATAATTATTCTTTTATTTATTCTAATTTTTATTATTGTATCTCTTTTTTCTGATTATACCATGTATGTGTAATTTATATATGTCCGATTACGGATTGATAAGTATGCTGTGTGAGATAGCAACCTGCTGTATTTAGGCAGCATAGATAAATAAAGTATTTCTCTCTCTCTCTACAACTATATATGCATAAAAATTCATCCAGCAAATTTGAAGTTAGATCATAATGGAGTGTTACAGGCATGTAAAGAAACTAACCATGACTAACACTCTAATAATATTTATACATAAGAAGGTCTCGATACATTAAATCAAAGTAGCTAAATTTTGATACAAAATAAAAAGATGCGGTTCAGGAGTGGTAAAAATAACTTCTCTCTTTTATAAATACCTTAATAGAAATTTAAAACTGTACATAATAATACATTCAGAAAGTTTATAATGAAGTGATACATTGAGTAAATATGATGTAAGTCCATAATGGAGTGTATAGAAACTACCCATTGGTAGTACTCTAATGAGGATTTTACATTAGCAGGTCTCGTGACCATATTCTTTTCTGGTGATTCGGCAGATTGCCAGGAATGGAAGAAGAAGTAAGAAACAATCCAAAGGCCTGACTCAAAGGCTACAGGTAACAGATAATAATTATCTGCCAAAGCCATTGCCGTACCAATGAAATACTCGCTCTCAAACATATTCGTGTTGAATTTAGATTTCTTTTTGTTTATTTTCCTGAATCTCTCTAAATATATTCTTTCTACTGGCCCAATTACATTTTTCCTCACACAAATATAAATTTAAATTACACTAAATCAGCTGGCTGACCGAAATGGCCCAGGAAAGGTTTATGTTCCAGAAGGAGAGTGGTGCCATCAGGGCTCTGCCTCTGGATGGATCGTACTAATGCACACTCTTCCCTGTCTTGGTCCTTATTTATTCTTGACCTGGAGGATGTAGCAGAGTATAGGACTTGGCTCTTGGCTGCCTCTTAGGGTAGATAGGGCCTGCTGAAGGGAGATTGGTGTAAATTGCCCAGCATTAGACCTCAAGGCTCTTAGTGTCGGCCGCAACTCAGCCTGGTGATATTTCGGAAAAAGAATTATATTATGAGGATATTAAAATTAGTAATAAATAACTGTTGCTAGCCTATGGTTGTGCAAGGAGGTTATTTGGTCAGAAACACGCTCGACCGCCAAATTTTTACCGATTTATGGGCTCCTGAATCCACAGGGTTGACTCAACGGCTAAAGGTAATTCATTGCCTTACCAATGAGCTATTCACTCCCATTTATTAGATTAGACCTAGATCCAAGATTAGAAACTAATGGATTTGAGTGGTTAGGGAGTTGATAATGGAAGGATTGATATCTTGCTCAGGCTAGATCGGTTACGTAAGGAACATAAAGGTCCTACTTGTGGCAAAGTAAGGAGCATTGAGGATTTTACGAAGTATTCTGGATTGTAAGGATTAAATACGTGAGGAATTAGAAAGTTTAGTGGACCCACTAAGCTCAAAGCTGTTATTAAAAAAAAAAATACGTTGAGCTATTCTTCCTCCTATAAGCTCACTTTCGATGTTATTCTTCGTCAAACAATATTACATAAAGAAACCATTTCATATATTTCTATATTCATCTACGCTTCGGAGCTCTTCCCATGTTCAATTTATTATTTATTTTTATATATTGTTTAGCTTAGGTATTCCCGAGAGAAAAAGTTGGGGGATATTACCCAAACCAATTTTTACATGCTGGTAGGGCTGGTTTAAATAAAGTGGACTATATTTATAAATTATAACTATGATAAACAAAATAAAATGACTCTATTTTGGATGATTAATGACAATAGATTATAGTTTGCCAAAAATGATAACAATTTGTGTTATTGTGTTAGCTTTAATTTTGATAGATTACAATTACGTGCTGTTGATGTATAGTGAGGACTTCTTGTTCTACTGTGTTCTCTAGTTCCCTCATCCTGATTTTGTCCCCTGCCTGGCGGTGTAGGTTAACCTATTTACTCATCCTGAGAAAGTAGTTACTGCTCATTGCCCTGAGTTCACTTGTCTGTCTTACCTCTTCACTCTCAAGGGGTACTTAGACTTTGGCATCATTTTCACACTCATCCTGAGTTCTACTCAAATGTGAGGGGGAACATTTTCCCCAAACATTTATAAAGTAAAAAAAAATATATATATAACGCTAAAACAAGGGACATTCCTGATAAGAATTTTCCCCTGGAACAGAGATATCTGACTGTAAAAGAAGTTTTTAAGACAATTTCACCCGCGAGATAGAACTAGAACTTAAGAATTAAATTGAAGACGAAGCTCTTAGCTTATCTTCCCTCGGGTGTAATATCCTGGCACTACACTACTCCTCCTTGTTATTCCGCTCTGAGGGGAAGTTGGGATCTGATATTGTCCGATTCTCGATTCTAATTGTAATTCCTTACGATTAGGTTTATCTTTATTGCAGTCCCCAATTGGCAAAAACTAATTATTATAGTTTTCAATTAGCAAAATGTAGATCTTAAAGTTAATAATTAGAAACACTTTATTGTAACAAGTTCACTAACCAACTGCATTGGTTGCTATACACAGCATATTAGAATTAGTGAAACTATTATTTCTTGTTTAATCTATAGTACTTATATATATGTGTGCGTGTATATATACATGTTATATAAGTTTTTTTTAAAATTTTTTTTTCGTGTTGACAAACGACAAACATGAAATCCTCATACAACACTGAAAAGACAGTAAACTGCACAGTGATTTCGACTATTACATCACTTACTAGACAAACGGTCTAAACTTCCCACTCATTACAAAAGACTGATCTACATGACAAAGATAAGGCCTATCTGGACATACGGAGTTGAGCTTTGGGGTTCCACCAAACCTTCGAATTCCTCTCGTATGCAATCATTACAATTCAAAATCCTCAAAGCTACTTACTTTGTCGGAAATAAAAACATCCATAATGACCTTAATATTCCATATGTAACCATCTAGCCCGAACCAGACATCAATCCTTCCATTATAAATTCTCAACCCCAATAGTTTCTAACCTTGCTTTCTCTTTCATTCCTCACAATCCTCTGAGGCGACTGAAAAGAAGATGGCCTCGAGTTCTTATATTATAAAAATGTTTCTAGAGTGCTACCAATGGGTAGTTTCTCTACATGCTTGTAACATACCATTATGATCTTACATCAAATTTAATACATATTGTATACATTTTTATTTTTTTATATATTATTCATTTATTTTTAACTTCTATACAAATATACTTTCTGACCCAGCATATTTTTTTCTTAAGGAATCATGAATTAAAATTTATCTAAAAATAAATTGATATTTTATAGTAAAAATAGATAATTAAAAATCTGATATAGTTTCGCATATTGATAACTAAAGTTGTACATAATATTTAATTAGAATTCTAAAATATTTTAAAGGGCAAGAACTAATGGTAAACTCTATGAAATATCAAAAATTGGCCTACGTTTTTGTTTATTTTTTCATGGATGAGAAGGCTGGCTCATCAAAATACCATGATATATATTTTTTTATTTCTGGACTGTTACCTAGATTTTGTGTTATAGCCACAGAAATGCTGAGATAGAGTTTGCCAAAAATTGGCGATAGTTGAAACTAACAGCAAACATTGCCTTAGATACGACATGTATTTATATTTATATTTAGTATAAATCTAATGTATCTAAATAGTATTAGATATAACTTTATCTC
>NW_027107601.1:363252-364397 GCF_000696795.3 Halyomorpha halys | reverse complement strand
TTTAAAGAAACTTAAGAGAATTATTTTTTTATATATTTAAGATCTTCACAATTTATTTCTAGATCAATTTAAATTTATATTTGTGTAAGTAAAAAGTAATTGGACCAATAGAAAAAATATATTTAGAGAGATACTGGAAAATAAACAAAAAGAAATTTAAAACCAAAAATGAATATATATGGGAGTGAATAGCTCATTGGTAAGGCAATGAATTACCTTTAGCTGTTGAGTCAACCCTGTGGATTCAGGAGCCCATGAATCGGTAAAAATTTGGCGGTCGAGCGTGCTTCTGACCAAATAACCTCCTTGCACAACCATAGGTCTAGTAACAGTTATTTATTACTATTTTTAATATCCTCGTAATAAAATTCTTTTTCCAAAATATGCTGGGCAATTTACACCAATCTCCCTTCAGCAGGCCCTATCTACCCTAAGAGGCAGCCAAGAGCCAAGTCCTATACTCTGCTACATCCTCCAGGTCAAGAATAAATAAGGACGAAGACAGGGAAGAGTGTGCATTAGTACGATCCATCCAGAGGCAGAGCCCTGATGGCACCACTCTCCTTCTGGAACATAAACCTTTCCTGGGCCATTTCGGTCAGCCAGCTGATTTAGTGTAAGGTGGCTGTGTATCTTCTGGCAGGGGATTTACGGTAAGGATGTTATGTTCTTGTAAGAGTGCGGTCTGTGATTAATGCTTACAACTCGAGGAGTAAGAAGGAGTGAAAACAGGTACAAATATGATCTTTTTCTAGCAAGGGTGTTCACAAATCAAATTTGTTACATACTAAATACTAGTATATATTATAATATATTTATAAGTGAAAAACAATCTCTCATACAAATTCCATTACATAGAAGATACAGTTTTATAACACAATCTGATTCTAGTGCTCCATTACAAAAACAATATGTCATTATTTATTTATTTAATACCAGATGGGCCTGGTGGGCCTTAGTTGGTGAATGTAAGAGGCACATTTTTTTTAACTATTAATTATGAGAGGAGGGTATAGTCTCATACAAAAGCCGGCCCTAACTATATACAACGTTATAAATGAAAAAAAAAAAAAGATAAAATAAATATATTAATATAATAATTGTTAATAAACATATAAGTTAATTACAAAAACCAAGACATTTAT
>NW_027107601.1:361386-363202 GCF_000696795.3 Halyomorpha halys | reverse complement strand
AAAAAAAAAAGATAAAATAAATATATTAATATAATAATTGTTAATAAACATATAAGTTAATTACAAAAACCAAGACATTTATGGGTTTAACAAAATAAATAAGTTGACTTCTAATGGAAAAAAAATAATTTAAGAAAAAGATAAAGATAAATAAAAATTTAGATAAAATTAAATTTTAGAGTGACATTAACAGAACTGATAATTATAGAACTTATAACAGGATGTCCTGCCGCAGCCTGGACTTCAGTCTTCGGGTTGTGGTTTGGTTTCCCAAGTTGTTGGTCACTGTTCCTATAACTGTCGGTAACTGGGAGTCGAACTTCATGAACCTTTTATTGGTCTAATCCTCTACTGTTTCTATTTTAAATTCCCCATGCAATTGGCTGACAAAAACAATTTGAAAAAAGCTAAAAGAAGTACTCCATTACAAAAACAATAAACAAAAGATAAAACAAACCTATAATACAATATACAATAATAATAATTCAAAATTATTAATATAATGTGTTTTACTCCTTTACATTAAACTTAATAATAATCAAAAATATTTTAAACAGACCAAAATATAATAAAGAACAATAATAATTGGCTTCAAAAACTACTTACATGTTAAATGTCACTATTTAGGATAGGGTACCAACCATTATTGAAATAACTTTTGCAGAATGGACTGAGTTCGTTTGCCTTGAAAGTGAGGGTTTTGCTTCCATGGTGTATGATGTGATCAGCATTGCTCATTCTTAGTTAGCTGATGCACCTTAATTTTTTTTTTAATACAGCCTGAATGTCAAATATTATTTAGGTTTGAGTAGGTTGAAACTGAAGAGTGATCGGTATATGGGGTTAATGTTTGAGTTCAATGGTCTATTGATATCAATTGCATATTAAATACTATATCATCAGAATGTGGAACATATATTCAAGGAGAGAGTATTTGGCGTATGCGATGTTACTAGACCGACGCACAGTGTGTCGTTTCACGAATCTAGCTGGACAAAATTCTGCACGTACTGCTACTTCTGAAGCAGTCACTAATTCCGCAACACTACGTGATTTAACGAGGTCCTCAACTATACGTTTTTTTGCTTTATACGATGGCTCGTCAAAATCTTTCCGTGGTCTTCCTACTTTAGTGGAACCTTGAAATGAAGTGGAAGGTCGCGGCACAGTACGTCGAACCTCGAATTTGATCTCTTCATCCAACCAATTTTCATTATTTTCCAAAAAACGCTGCTTTGATTTTCCCGCAGCAACCCATTTATCAAAAACTTTGGAGGCATAGCTCGCCAACCTCATTTTAATTTGCCTTTCAGAGTCGCTGGTAAGGTTTTCAAAATCAAATTTGGACGAAAGGAACTTGAAGAGGAAAGAGTTTCTATCTTCCTTTGGGTGCTCCAACCATTCTTCAAAGAATTCCCTCCTCGAAATAAAGTACTCTAGAATAAAAAAAAAAAATGATAATATGACTAAACTTAATAATGGTATTAAAAACATTTTTACTTTCACTAAACAATGTAAAAAACTCTTACTCATCTCCAAATTCCAACATATTTATGAACAATCTCTATCCACCAAAATCTACCCCAAAGGCCAAGAAAACTGGGTACATAACATGTCTTCCACGACTATACCTACCAACGTTGTTAACATTCTTAGTCTTGGCCCCAATTTTGCCACCCCCATTTGTAACTCTGCCAAACTCATCCCTCAACTTATTACTGATCTGGAATATATATATAGAGACAATCTATTTGACATCACTGAGGAAGACAAAGAACTATCCCGCATCCGGATTAGCAATATGATATCCAATCAC
>NW_027107601.1:348867-358740 GCF_000696795.3 Halyomorpha halys | reverse complement strand
TTTCATTATATCTTTGTATTTTTATTTCTATCATTTTATCTTAACATAGTTTCATTTTGTATCTTTTTAGCCCTGATGAAGCCCTGCAAAGTGGGGCAAAACGTTGGAAAATAAATAGTTGTAAACTATTTTTATTTCTCTTTTGACCGCAACCCTGACCATCTCCCTATATAAAAAAAAAAAATGTTGTACTCAAGTGTGCTGGCTATAACATATCTTATTATAAATGGGGAAGGTACAGCTATTATATATAGCAAAATTAGCCCGGGTACAAATGGGTACAAGTCATTACGATTCCTTTAAAATAATGAAACAAGGAAAAAATCATCCGTTCATCTTAAAAATTTTTTTTAATATTGTTTGATTATCAGTCATCATTTTTTAATAGAAAAAAAAACAGCACTTACTAGCATAAATAATATCCATCTCAAACAATTGATTAATATAAAACTATGAACACTTCGATTTGTGTGTTAGAAATGATGTCTGGAATTCAACTAATATATTCAATGTTGACACGGATTCATACCTCTGGACCTCACTACTCAATAGGTAGACTGTTTCAAACGTAAACAAACACTATGTTGCAATGTTTTGGAGTGTTGTTTATATTATTCCAATACCAAATTTTAGAATTCTGAACATGACTTTTGTCCACCTAGCTTGTACAATCGAAACACTGTGCAACGGTTGTGGATGGTGAAGCAGAAATTCAAGAGATCCCAGCACTTCAAGGGATCTTCTTACTCATCACTGGTTCTCAATTGTAATTAAATACTTGATTTCATTTGAACCAGTATAAACGTAGGCCCACCAATTTTTCACCTCGTAGAAAGCTGCGTTTACTACTTCCCAACAATAGTCCTACTGATATCAAGAAATATCTCATCTTACCTATCGGAGTAGCAGACAGTATGTTATTTTGTATAATTAGTCATTAATTTTGTATTTTTTTATACTTTTTTCATTCATTTAACTCATTTTATTTTATTTTCTATTCTTTATTTTATTTTTATTGTATGTTTATTCTTGTATTATTAAATTCAGAAAAATATATGTTCATATTTGAGCCTGTTTTTTTAGTTCTTGAAAGCTTTACTTCAAAAAGACTTTATCGATTTTAGGTAGCATTAGCACCTACCAAGTTTTATTTAAAAAATCTGAAATTTTGGGATGTCAATCCAGCCTTGAAAAATACTCACCCTTATAGCACAAGAGCCCAAGAGGAGAAAAAAGGCAGTTATCTCACCCCCATTTTTGATTACTTTGATGAAAACTATGTATAATTAATAGCTAAAATTGATGAGTCTGTCAAGGTGAGGTAGGGGAATAAAATATGACGGCTGTTTCAAAGCGATAAAAAAAACTAATTTTTCATTCGGATCTCTATACCTTAAAAAGTAGGAACAACACGAGAAAGCCTAAGAGAATGTCATTGAAGAGTAAATTTACTAAAATATCATCCCTAATAGAGTTATTTACGTTAAATAGTTTTCGAGATGTAGCTTTTTAAAAAGCAACATTTCATAAGAATGTTGTATGGGGCATACTAAAAGATCAGTAGTTAGTGAATTTATTTTGAAAAATTTATATTTCAAAAACCATTTGACGTACAGATGTCTTAAATTAAAAGCTAATTAAAGCTAGTTAAATGATGTATAAAGTAGTTTATGATGTTTATCTTTGTGGGAGTAATGGTTTACATGAAATTTGCTAAAATAAATTGATTTATAGTTGTTCGGACACATTTTCATTTGCCAAATTTATATTCATATGTGAATATCATTAAAACTACTATCCCTACAAAGATAAGCGTCATAAACTACTTTATAGTAAATTAAATGTCCTTTATTTTGAGTGTTGGCAGACATATGTGCACATGGATCTAGAGATATATTTTTTCAAATATTCAACATTTTATACGAACAACTAGAAATTAACATTTGTTGAGTTTATTTTGTCAAATATCATAAAAACTACTACTTCTACAAAGATAAACATAATAAACTATTTTGTAGTAAATTTAACTAGCTTTAATTTGAGCGCTGGCAGATATTTGTACGTCCTATGGTTTCTGAAATAAAGTTTTTCATAAATCAAATTTATTGTCCGAACAACTATAAATCTATTTATTTTAGCAGATATCATGAAAACTACTATTCCTATGAAGGAAAAGGTCATAAACCTCTTTATAGTCCATTAAACTAGCTTTAGTTTGAGTGCTAATAGACATCTGTACGTCACATGGTTCATGAGATATAGATTTCTGAAAATAAATTACGTAACTACTAATCTTTCAGTCGATTTTTAAGAAATTTTGCTTTTTAAAAAGCTATATCTCGAGAACTATTGGACGTAAATAGCTCTTTTAAGGCAAATATTTCAGCAAATTTACTCTTATTTAAACAATGTTCTCTTAGATTTTCAAGTGTTGTTGGTAGTTTTTAAGATATAGAGCTTCAAATGAAAAATCAATGGTATTTTGAAGAGTTGCCATTTTTTATTCCCCTACCTATACTTGGCAGACTCATCAATTTTGACTAGTTATACATAGTTTTTATTGAAGTAATCAAAAATTTGGGTGATATAACTGCCTTTTTTTCTTTCCGGCTCAATAAAAATTAAATAAAGATTCAATAATTGTTTTTATTACCAAATATATATTATTGAACATTTATAGCTAATGAAGCCGTGATATTGCCTTGCTGTTGATAAGATGCACAATTCTGGAGCGCGGCACCATAACAAAGAACGAAGACTATTATTTCACAGCGTGATATTAATTAGCAAGGACAGAAGGAGAGAATTCCAATTATGGCGATACTTTCTCTAGTCGCTGGAGCCAGGTGAGGATTCCAGGCAGCTACTCTGAGGCTGGAGGATCTGGAACAAAAAAGGGTTTGCTATTGCCGGCATTCCAAGCCCTGATAATTAAATTAATATTCTGCCAAAGTTCCAGAAATACTTAAAACTTTCACAATGGCAGCTTAGTTAAACTTTGGTTATTATATCTATATATTGAAGTATTTTATCGTTTTCGAGCTTCTTTGAACCGAGTTTATGTCTAAATGACTTTCAATATGCTCATTCTATTTAAAATAATAACTACTTACAGTACTTGAAACAAACCCCGTTGTTTGGTCCAGTTAGATAAAGCTGAAATAATTAAATTAAATGAAACAACGAGAATAAAATCTGGTAAAGAATAGATAGATCTTTATGTTTATTTTTTAAAGAATACTAGTAAAAGCTACTGCAATTAAGGAACATAAATATTAGCGTTGTAACTATTCATTTATACATCAGTTTTATATTATAAAATGTCTATTATCTACAAGAAATCAAAGTATAGAAAAAAAAAATCTGAATAGGAAATAGAAAAATAGGAAACTTGATAATAAAATATTTGAATTATACTTGTAAAGTAATATTTGAACCAATTAAACACAACTATATATACATAACATTTCAGATATTAATAGGCATGGATAATACAATATATTAATTATACATATAAACTAATAGTGGAACCAATTAAAACCACACAAGAATTACATAATATTTATTAAAATAAATAGGCATGGATAGTACAATATTTTAATTATACTTGTAAAGTAATAGAAGAATCAATTAAAAATATACTGAAATTATTAAACATATAATAAAATAAACAGGCATTGATAATAAAATATTTTAATTATACTTGTAATGTAATAGTAGAACCAATTGAAAACATACGATAATTACATAAAATGTATTAAAACAAATAGGCATGGATAATAAAATATTTTAATTAAACATACAAAGTAATAGTAGAACTAATTAACACCACACAGGAATTACTAAACATATATTAAAATAAAAAGGCATTGATAATAAAGTATTTTAATTACACATATTAAGTAACAGTGGAACCAATTAAAAAATAACAGGGATTACAAAACATATCTTAAAATAAACAGACTTGGATAATAAAATATTTTAATTATAGATGCAAAGTAATAGTAGAACTAATTAAAACACACAGGAGTTACAAAACATATGATAAAATAAACAGAATTGGATAATAAAATATTTTAATTACACATATTAAGTAATAGTAAAACCAATTAAAAACACAGAAATTATAAAATATATATTAAAATAAACAGACTTGGATAATAAAATATTTTAATTACACATATTAAGTAATAGTGGAACCAATTAAAAACACAGGAATTACAAAATATATTAAAATAAAAAGGCTTTATGGCGATTTTTTTTTCAGAAATAAATGTTTAGACAAAATAGAACGTCACGATTTGGGTAGTTCTTTCTAATAAGCAATGGGAGAACAATATTAAGTAAATAAAATTCATAATATTTTACTTTTTAATTAGGTTCCCATGTAACTTTAAAAAAATGAAATATTTAATGTTAATTTTTCAACATCTGACAAACATAAGTAATTAATATTGACTATTAATATTAACTCAGTGAGACGGTCGAGACAGCCATAGACGATCGAAGGCAGGCAATAGATCTAAGCTAATAGATCAAGTAGGCAGCCCATTGACTATAACGCCCTTCCACTATTCGCTGGCTATAATTGCCTCACCGACAGTCCTTAGCCCTTAGGGCCGAGGCAATATCCTCACGCAGCAGCAATATAGATATGTAGTTGGTCGCCTACAGCAAGCTCTGAGTTATGGTCACCTCTTCAATGGTTGTAATAGATCGGCCAGGTTCTGTAGGCTCTTTGTAAAGTGACTACTGGAGCATTCATTCATTTTTTTAGTTATCGTGCTCATCAAGTGATGAATTATATTCTGAGCGCATTCCTCAGTGTTAGAACATTATCTGTCAGAGTTAATAACAAACATTCAACCCTTAGAAAAATCCATGCCGGTACTCCACAAGATTCAGTTCTTTCTCCCATTTTGTTCAACTTTTACCTTCACGACACCGTCCAGTCCACACATACACCTCCATAACTATGTTCACTGACGATACAGCAGTGTTCTCTCAACATGATGACAAAGCTAGAAACACTTTGCAAAGTCACCTCAATGATTTAGAACAATATTTCACTAAATGGATGATTTGATTAGCTTGAACATTGAAAAATGTAACTCCAAAGTTTTTACTCTTCGACGCCCACCAGAACTAATCAAAGTTAAAAATGTGAAATGAAATCCTGCCAGTGAAACAGTAAGATACCTGGGAATTCACCTAGATCGCCGCCTTACCTGAAATCACCATATCAACATCAAACTAACTCAAACCTACGCAAGGTTAGCAATGCTATATCCTATCTTAAATAGAAAATCCAAATTAAAACCAGAAACAACTGTTCTTGTATTTAAAACGATTCTCAGGCCACTGCTGGTGTACGGCTGTGACGTCTGGGGAGCGGCATCCTTTACGAAAAGAAAAAACTACAATCTTTTCAAAATAAAGTCCTAACAATTGCAGTTAATTCTCCTTAGTTCATAAGAAATAGCCACTTGCATGGGGAATTACATTTGGAGTCAATAGAGGATTACATCAAAAACAGTTAAAGAAGAAGGGACCTACAACCTGGGAAACCCAACCTCAACCCGAAGATTAAAGCCCAG
Source organism: Halyomorpha halys (assembly GCF_000696795.3). NCBI lineage: Eukaryota > Metazoa > Arthropoda > Insecta > Hemiptera > Pentatomidae > Halyomorpha > Halyomorpha halys. The sequence goes on along the minus strand of NW_027107601.1, from coordinate 353,143 downwards.
ACTGCTGCAGGACATTCTGTTATAAATTCTATATTCATTAATTCTTAGTCATACTACTTCTATTTTACATATTATTATTATTATTATTTTTTCTTCTCTCGTCTCTTTTTCAAATTAACTTGTTTCTTTTTACTATAAGAGGGCAATTGTTTTTTTAAGTGTACGTATGTATCATTATTTTTTGTTATTAATTTTGCTTTTCTCTTTTATTAAGAAGCATTATTTTTATCTATTTATTCTATATATATTTTTTAAAATTATAACATTGTATATAGTTAGGGCTGTATTTTGTACGAGACTATACCCCTCCATAATCACCTGTTAAAAATATATATATAATATTTCGGTCATATCAACCATGTAAAATCAACCATGCAGGCCGATCTGGTATAAAATAAAAAAAATAAAAAAAGGGATGCATTATGTATTGCGATCTGCCAGTTACGTAATATTTAACTTTTTATATGTGTATATATCTATATAAAGAAACAGTGCCTTATTCTCTCTGTCAATAATACTGAAATCCCGAAAAATCTCTAAAAATCTAAAATTGAGGGTGTACCATGCCATGATAAAACCAGCTCTGATATATAGCTGCGAGACCAGGTATCCTAGAAAGCAGGATCCTGATATTGGAACGGGGAATTATCCAAATAATCACAGAAGCAATCAAGGATCAGAGCCTTAACACATGGAGGAGAACTGACTGAGTCAATATCTTACGATATGAAGGAAAGGTGGTTATGATGGGCGAGACAAGATGCTCGAAGCAATCCATCAGGACGCCTCCACACAATAATAAATGCCAGTATAGTTGGCAAGAGACCGCGTGGGAAGCCCAAAAATCTAATGGGTAGATAGAACCAACAAAGATGCTAGAGAGCTGCATGCAGTAAACTGGAAAGCAGAAGCCCAATACCGGCAAGAGTGGGGAAGACTGGTTCGTGCGGCCAAAGATCTACAAGGTCTACAGAGCCAACTGAAAAAAAAATGATTTATATATAAATATATATTTTTATTATTATTATTATTTTTTTTTATATTATGAAGATCAGGAGAATTTAAAAGTACAGTTCATCCATTGAAGACATCAACCCAAAGCTGCAGACGACACGAAGTGATACTGACCAGGCTACGTTTTGGACACACTCAACTAACCCAAGAATACTTATTGTCAGTAACATCCAGATTAACGTGTAGGCAGTGTAACGTACAATTAATTGCTAAACGCATAACTAGAGACTGCTGGTCATATATCATTTGGCAAGTTTACTAAATGATAATAGCCCTAACATTTCGGAAATATTTGATTACCTTAAGAAAACAAATGTGTACGAATACATATAACCAATTTCATTTATTTAAATCTTTATCTCATCATTTAATGTCACCTATTATTATCCAATATTTATTTTTATTTATTTATACATACTTTTCAATATTAAATATTGCATATCTGGACATACGGTGTTGAGCTTTGGGGCTCCACTAAACCTTCGAATTCCTCTCGTATCCAATCCTTACAATTCAAAATCCTCCGTAAAATCCTAAATGCTCCCCTCTACTTTGTCACAAATAAAATCATACATAAAGACCTAAATGTTCCTTTTGTAACCAATCTAGCCCGAACCAGATATCACTCCTTCCATTACAAACTCCCTAACTACTCAAACTAATAGATTCTAATCTTGCTTCCTCTTTTATTCCGGACCATCCTCCGAAGCGTCTGTAAAGAAGATGGCCTCGAGACCTTATATAGTAAAAATGTTTTTAGAGTGCTACCAATGGGTAGTTTCCCTACATGCTTGTACCATACCATTATGATTTCCTCAGATTTACTTGATGTATTTATGTACAGTTGTAAATATCAATAAATAAATTTTTAAAATAATATTGCTGTGACATGAGCGTGTATATTTCAATGTGGATATAATTCTATTAGAAATGCTTCCAAGATTGAAGGAAATATGCATAGACAAACATCACTGTTGCTGTTAATTGCCTTATACTATATTAAAAAATATATATGAACTTAAGATGTCTTGAATTGAACAACGAGGGATTTTAGTCCTTAAAGAAAGATTAGATAGTTTGTTCGAGGGAAGGTAAAAACCCTTAAGACTTATCGACTCTTTATCGATGAAACTTTAGGCCATGATGGCTGTTAGTTCTAACTCGTAAAGAACTCAAAGAGTTTCAAGGAGAAATGTTCCGTTGAAGATAGAGTCAGTCAACCTTACCAAACCATTGTTTGAAGAAAATTACTAAGCCCAGTGAGGTAAAATTAACTGAACTCTGATGCACCCTCCCTGTTTTTTATTTCGAACTAAAAACTAAATCTAAAGTAAAGTATAATATAATTATACTATCTACTTATAGAAAATCTACAAAAAATGCATCTCTTAACTAAAAAAAAACTTTGCGAGACTTTTGAAGAGAAAGTGTTCACTGTGGGAAGCTATCTTGATTATATCAGAACTGTTTGGACATTATACAACATCGTCTGTATGGTAATTCGTTCTTCGGGGAACTTAGGGATAATATTATTATATTATTTATTTGTTTCTAACAAATTTTTTAAAACTTATTTATTAGTTTATAACTTTACTAGTGCGACAACTATTTTATTTTATTTTTTTTTAATATTTATTTACTGCTATTTACAACTGTACATTATAATACATTTAGTAAATCTGATCTAAGTTAAATTGGAGTGTTACAGGCGTCTAGAGAAACTACCCATTGGTAGCACTCTAATGACATTTTACATTAGCTGGTCTCGTGGCCATCTTCTTTTCAGGCGCCTCGGAGAATTGTCAGGAATGGAAGAGGATGCAAGGTTAGGAACTAGGGGGTTTGAGTGGTTAGGGATTTTATAATGGAAGGAGTGATATCTGGTTCGGGTTAGATCGGTTAGGGAACATTAAGGTCTTTATGTATGATTTTATTTGTGACAAAGTAAGGAGCATTTAGGATTTTTCGAAGGGTATTGGATTGTAAGGATTGGATACTAGAGGAATTCGAAGGTTTAGTGGAGCTCCATATGTCCAGATTGGCCTTATTACAGTCATGTAGATCAGTCTTTTGTAATGAATTGGAAGTTGAGACCGTTAGTCTAGTGCTGTAAAGTTGGAATCGACGTGCAGTTTCCTGTCTTTCCAGTTTTGTGTGAGGATTCCAGGTTAATCGTTTGTCCAAATGTAGTCCAAGGTAGCGGATCTGTTCGACAGGGGTAAGATTATTTTATTTAGAGTCATATCTGCACTTTCATTCATCAATTAGTTCGTTTTCTTATAATTTATTTTTTCATTTGTACTAAAAAGTTTTAACATTTGATGAGTCCATAAATTTCAATAACGTTTGTATACTATATTGAGTATTTTTCATGGAAATATGGAAGAGAAATATGAAATAAATGGAAGGGGATTAGAGGAAAAAAAATATGGTGTGGGAAGAAATAGGAAAAATTAATGTAACTTAAATTTTGTTTGTGAAGGAATAATGCATTATAATATGCGAAGTTGAGCGAACATCTTTAGTTGAAGCTAAAATTGTCATGGCAACGATATTTATTTATATTGAGGTGTAGAGAGTTAACCATAGATTAATAAGTGGAGAAGATGGTCCAGAGAGTGGGAGGTCAGCAAAAAAAAAAAAAAAATATATTCATGCTGACGTTCTGACCTGAGTACAAGTTTTCATCAGGGCTATAAAACAAAAAGAGATAACAAACATCATTCTGAGAAACATAAAATTAAAAATGAACAAATAATAATAATAATCAATTTATTATTTATTTTTAATTTTATGTTTCTCTGAATGATGTTAGTTATCTCTTTTTGTTTTATATCACTCTAGGTCGAAGTTCATCCTCTTTCTTCTGCAAACTGCTAATCCTCGGTCCTAAGTACCTCTTCCTCCTCCAGCTCGGTCTTCAGTCCCCTCCACTCGATTGTCGGGGCGTCACCCTTTTGGAATCTATTTTCTCATTGGATAAAATTAGCTGCCATTGGCTACATCCACAAAGAATAAGTCACAAAGGGCGACAGGTGTTTGGCATAAATTATAATTGGTTTGCTAGTCGACAAGGTGATACCTGGTTAAATGGATTATGTCCCTTTGATATATTTTACCCATGATACCACAGATGAAAGTCCCTTTTCTGTCCCTTGTCATTTGAAGAGATCAGGTACCAAAGCAGATGGTCAGACAAAGACATTTGTAATATTGAAAGTACATAGCAATAGGTAGGTGAAAGTAAAAATTATTTAATTAT
>NW_027107601.1:325064-348536 GCF_000696795.3 Halyomorpha halys | reverse complement strand
TATAAATTTGTAAATTACTTATGTATGTATTTATATTTTATATTATAGGACTGATATAGTAAGCTATGTACTTTTGTAGCAACCCAATATATTTAGACAGAATATCTTATTGTTGAAGAAAACATTTCTCTCTATTATTAGGTTTCAATTAGGGGACATGACGGCCGAGCGGGTTGGGGCGAGTTCGATTCCCACCTGGGCAGTTTAACATCCATTTTTCGGCGGTCCCGAAGAATGAATCTTGATGCTCCCACCTTGATTAGTACGCGGCGGCAACCCAGGTAACCGGCAGGGGTTGGCAAAAATGACCACTAGGCCCACTTGCTGGACTTGTTCCCCCACCAAATACCAGTACCAGTACTAGTAAGCATCAGTTAAATACTAAAATAAACCTTTTTCCTCTAGCAACTATTCAACAAGAAAATATTATATTTTATTAAAAGAAAGATAAGATCCTGAGATTTTTAATAAATTTTAAGTAGCTGAAACCTTTTAAGCTGTCACCTTGGAGCTCGGAGCGTCTGTTATCGAGAATATAAAACTTTATTCTTTATCCTTTATCCTTTAAAGCTAAAGCCCCCAGTCATCTTCACTCGTTCTAAAGCTTTACTTTTACGAGATTAAACTTGAGTTCTTTGAAGGACACCCACCGTATTTAGTTTCAAATGATAAACTTTTTAATTGACAAGTTGAATAATGGATTTTATGAATAATAATTTAGGACCTAACAGTTATATCCTCACCCCTACACGATACATCGATTCATTTTTTTGTTTCACCTAAATATGTATGAAGTACGTATTATAAAAAAGGAACGTATTGCAATTAAATGTTCACAATTTCCAAAAGTACTCAACATCACTCAATCTATTTTGAAAAAAAAAATACTGTTTAACAATAAAATTATAACAAAATAATGAAAAATCAGTAGTTAAGGAATTTATTTTGGGATATTAGAACTCAATGTTGATATATTTTTTCGGAAAAAAATTAGTATTCATAACAAATTATATTTATAATTTATCTATATTCAATAAACATACACTAGGTCTGCCAGCACTCAAATTCAGGGTAGTAAAATGCACTTTAAAGCGGATTATAAAGTTCACCTTCGTAGGAGTAATAGTTTTGTATGATATTTGCATATAAATATGAATTTCGCATATGAAATTTTGTCCGAACAAATCAATGGAATCAATTTATTGTAGCAAATATGAAAACTACTGTTCCCACGAAGATAAATGTTGTAAACTACTTTATACTACATTCAACGAGCTATAAATTAAGTGCTAATAGATATCTGTACATTGCTTTCTGAAATGTAGTATTCCCAATATAAATTCACCGGCTGCCGATTTTTCGTTGTTTTATTATAAGATGTTGCTTTTCAAAGAACTTTATCTCGGGAACTATTGGACATAAAAGCTGTATTAGGGCTTATATTTTAGAAAATTTAATTTACTTTAAATAATGTTCTATTAGGTTTTTTTAGTATCATAGGTGATTTTAAAGATAAGGAGCTCCGATTGAAAAATTAATTTTTATAACGTTTTGAAACAACCGCTATTTTTTACCCTCCCCCTTTCAAACTTTACTTGGACAACTCATCAATTTTGATTATTAATTATATACATTTTTTATTAAAGTAATTAAAAATGATGGTGGTAATTAAAAAAAAATGTGGTGAAATTAATTTATTTCAATTTTTTTCATCCGGGCTCGTGTACTTACTTATTTATTAGTAATAGACTCGTAAGGCCCTGTTCTATAAATACAGAATTTTATGTTTTAATTTTTCTCTTAAGATTTTGTAAGGTAATTATCTTTTTTTAATATTATATTTCTGATCAGCACTGTTCTACTACCGTTAAAAATTCAATTGTTAGTTAAATATCACAAATGTTCTATAGGATTGTAAAATAAGTTCGTAGCGTTTTTCAATATTTGAATTTAATCCTCTCTGTGTTTATAAAATCATGTTTACTTGGTCAATAATATTTACATATTCTAAAAAAAGATTAGTTAAGGTGCTTTTATGCGTCAGTTTCAACCGAGATCTTTAAATGGTATTTTGCTAGCTCAAAATGGAAGAGAAAAAAATTCATTTTTGTCATGTAATGATTTTTTATTTTCGAAAAAGTAAATCCGCACAGAAACGGTTAAAAAAAAGTAAGTTGTTAACTCGGTTCAGAACTAGACATTGGACGCAAGACGCAAAGCGCTCAGATCGTCCTTCTATTGATGACCAAACTCAAGCGTTGGTTACAAACAACTCTCACTCTACGACACGAGATATCGTAAAAACGCTTAACATATCTCATGCAAGCGTAAAGTTGAGCAAAAGCATCCAGCATTGGCTAGTCCCAAAGACATATTTTTTATCATGATAACGCCCGTCCTCACGTTTCTTTGCAGACCCGGCAGAAATTCTTGGAGTTTGGCTGGGATCTGACCCCTCACCCACCTTCTTAAAGGGAAACACTTTAATTCGCTCGAGGACTGAAAAACAAACTTTGACGAGCTCATAGCACAAAAATCTGAGAAGTTCTTGGAGGACGGAATTAAAAAATTACCTGAAAAATGGCAACATGTAATAGATCAAAATGGGTCATATATAATTGATTAAAAATATTTACAAGGATCTCAAGTTTTTATTGAAATCACCAATAAAAAGCGCTACCAACTTATTTTACAACCTAATACAACATAGTTTGTTTTTACCATTACCTGTATATATTTATCAATATGTGTTGCGTATACAATACAAATTTTTTTATGTTCGATTGAAAAATATTAAAATATAATTTATATTTAGAAATAAATTATTGCGTTAGCTCTTGGCAGCCAAGAGGAAGTTCGACAGACGACAGCTTAACTCGGGATGTTATTTTCACGAAGGGAGAGGAAAAAATGAAATTTGGGGCGAAAAAGGATTTTCTCTAAGGCATTTAGGGAGTGACGACAGAAATAAGAAAAGTAGAAGAACGGATACGGAGAGATAAATTGGAGGAGGAAGGAGCGGTGAGGAAACAAGATCTCTCGAGGACCTTCCAGTTCCAACGCTAATTTCCTCCAGCGCCTCCTGGACAATTTCCGCCCCTCTCTGGAGGTCGCTACCATTTATCAGAACTCTGTCTTAGCGAATTATCTTTCTAGTAATCCAAGATGGGATTTAATATTTTATGGGGAGAATGTTTTCGATTCCTTGCTTCCTCTCAATGATGGCGAGGGGTTTTCCTTAAGACTCTTAAAATGAATTACAGTATCCCTTCTGAACCTTTAAGTGATATTCTGGAGAAAATATATTTTTTTTAGGGTTTAGTGTGAAATTCTGCGATGTACAGATGTCGCGATAGGGTACGCAATTACATATGTTTTTAGATAAATAAAATATAATAGATTAGCTGTTCTCGAAATATAGGCTAATTCATATATAAGAAGATGGTCAGGGTTGCGGTCAAAAGAGAAATAAAAATAGTTTACAACTATTTATTCTCCGATGTTTCGCCCCACTTTGCTGGGCTTCATCAGGGCTAAAAAGATACAAAAAAAACTGAGAATATTACAACAATAAGATACACTAAGGTAATTTAAGCTAGGATAAATATTTAATATAATATTACATATAAATAAAAGGAAGGAAGACGTAAAATAGTATCAATATAAAATTTTATAGTAAAAATAGTATCAATATTTTATATTTTACGTCTTCCTTCCTTTTATTTATATGTAATTTCTTATCACTTTATTTTTACATAATATTTATCCTAGCTTAAATTTCCTTATTGTATCTTATTGTTGTAATATTCTCAATTTTTTTGTATCTTTTTAGCCCTGATGAAGCCCTGCAAAGTGGGGCGAAACGTCGGGAAAAAATAGTTGTAAATTATTTTTGTTTCTCTTTTGACCGCAACCCTGACCATCGTCTTATATATCAATTTTTACGGTCAACTATATATACATATATAGGCTAATTTAATTTTTTTTCCGTGAGTAAGCAACTGTAGATGATGAAATTTTATAAAAGGGATAATACACTTTTTTTTTCTACTAACTAAATACCAACTTTCCTTGAACTTTAGACCAAATTGAAATTCTAGGTGTGCCCAGGTAAATATGTTTGTCAATGCGTAAGGGAAAGTAGAACGGAATTTGAAAGGAGGCGATTCAGATATTAATTAATTACTTATTACTTACTACACTTTTGCGGTATTTCACCTAATTACTGGTAATGTTGGTGATAGTTTATTACAATAAAGCTTCTGAATAAATCGGACATATATCGTACAAAACAGTATATTATAGATAATATATACTTGAATGATAAATCATTCCTGACAGTAATGAAATTCCACCATAACCTCAATAAAGGACTAACTGGCAAATAGGGTTTGTCAGAGGTTTTTTTGGAGATAATTATGAAATTCGAAAACTGGTTTTTTAGTAGAAAATATCGGTTTTCAATGTATGAATAACACTTCGGTTGCAAGTGAGAGGGTATTTTCTATTTCGGGGAATTTTGTGAATAAACTAAGGACACGGCTAAATAGCAAATCGATAGACGTCCTCTGTTTTCTGAAATCATATTTCATTAAACAAAAAAATAAATAGAATATTTAAATTTGTATTAAAATTGCCCGGAATATAAAATACTCGGTCCTTTGCTTAATTGTCTTTAAAACTAAAATTGATTTTAATAAGTATGTATGCATAAACTTTATTTACTCTTGTCTTTCGGCTTTGATTATACTTTATATTATATAATACACAGTTATATATTTTCTAATTGTTTTTAATAAGTATCCATCTGTATCTAATAACATTGTTATTTAAAAATATAATATGATTATTATAAAAATATGAAAATATATTGTTTTTATTTATTCGAACCCTTTGCTGAATAACTCGTTTCGCTATTTATGCATAAACAACAATCCTGGTCAACTATTATTTCTTTGTTCTACTAAATTGCATAAAAAAAATTTACTATCAATAAAATTGAACAGTAAATAATTTCAGTCAAAAACTGCTTTTAATCACTCTAAATTCTCTAAATTTTTGTTGTTCGAATTACAGAATATTCGAGCAAAAAATGTTTTATAAAAATTCGAAACCGGTTAAAACCGGTTTTCTGGAAAAATTACTATTCGAAAACCAGTTTTCTAAAATTTAGGTTTTTGTATAAGCCCTACTGGCAAAGATACTAAATTACCAAAAGATTCATAGAAATTTTAACGGTGTACCGCACAGCGATGAAGCCAGCTCTTATATAAGGCTAGTTAGTCCTAGGCTCGAACCTGCACCCTTTACATAACATAATCGAGAGATTTAAAAGGAAAATCCACCGTACAGCGAAGGAAGATCGGCTTCTAGAAACTGCTCGGTCGATATTTCACCGGCAAAGAGATTTTGTTTGCTTTCAATATCCCATTTCTGGATAAAGCTAATGTATCCTCTTTCTGATCCAGCCCATCTAAGATCAAGTTAATAAAAATGTTCCGTCGTTCTTGTATGTACTGATTCAGTCCATCTTTATCAATTTTTTATTTGTTGACAGTCTGTTATTATATTTTTCGTTTCTTGATATTGTTTCAAGTTAGATACGGTCAAATAAACTGAATTTTCATTTTAATAATTAAAATCTCACAAATGAAGACCTCTCTCATAGTATTTCGTTCATAAACTTTTGATTCAATTTAGATTTGTTTTTATTTCATAAATTTTAAAATAAATGTTTCGAATGATTGTTATATATGTTCTCAAATTATCACCAATACCTCAAATTATATACGTTATGAAATTAAAACGATGGACTGAAAATTACAGAAATTGCTATACTATTTTTTATAATTATTAATTATGAGAAATAGTTGACCGTGGATGACGTACGAGGAGAAGATGGTAGGGGATGCGGTCTAATGAAATACAAATAAGTTGTAGTAGCTTATTTAATTGTCCCAACGTTTCGGCTAGAGATTCTAGCCTTCTTAGAGGCTAAGAACAGAACTAGATAACAACCAATAGCTATTCTATTTTATTTAAAAAGAGTATCAATTATAAATTCATTTTATATAAATACATACATATATAGTTAGAGGAAATAAAAAATGGCTGCTGTTTCATAATGTTAAAAAATATTAATTACTCTTTAAAACAACAAACTACACTAGAAAACAAAACTGAACATCATTTGAATTAGCGACACTTTTTAAAAATATGAACTCTAATACAGCTTCTTACGTTCTCTAGTTCCCGAGGAACATTTATTTAAAAAATAAAATTTTACAATAGAATGACAAAAAATCCGTAGTCGGTGACTTTATATTAGGAAAACTATATTTCAGGAAACAACATGCAGATGTCTATTAGAACTTAAATTATAGCAGGTTGAATGTAATATAAAGTAGTTTTACATTTATTTTCGCGGAATAGTAGTTTTCATTATATTTACTAAAATAAATTAATTTCATTGATTTGTTCAGACAAAATTTCATCTGTAACCGAATATCATAAAAACTATTACGCCTACGAAGATTTGTGTTACAGACTACTTTATAATATGTTAACTAGCTTTATTTTGAGTGCTGGCAGACATCAGAACATCTAATTCTTCCTGAGATATAATTTTCATAATTCCCAAAATTATGTTCGAACTACTAAAAATTACTGCCAAGAGGAAGACCACCCATTTCCTGGGAGGAGAGTGTAAAGGAGGCGGGATATGGACTGGAGTAGGAGAAGGGAGATGGTCCAAGAGCGAGATATCTAGTCCAGGCTCTGCAAATTGTAACCCCTCACTGCGAAGTGGTAAAGGGGATAACATGATTATGATGGGGATGGTGATTACTAAAAATTAACATTTTGTGAATTTATTTTGTCAAATATTATGAAAATTATTACGCCTACGAAGATGAACGTCATAAACTACTTTATAGCACATTAAAATATCTTTAATTTGAATACTAATATACACCTATACGTCTATTGATTTGTGAGAAACAGATTTTCAAAATAAATTCTCTAACTAATGATTTTCAGTACATTTTTTATTAAATGATTTTTTTTTTGAAATATTTATTTATTGCTATTTACAACTGTACATTATAATACATTTAGTAAATCTGATCTAAGTTAAATTGAAATGTTACAGGCGTGTAGAGAAACTACCCATTGGTAGCACTCTGAAGACATTTTATATAAGCTGGTCTCGTGGCCATCTTCTTTATTAAATGATTATTTATAAAAATATATCTCGGAAAATATGGAACGTAAATACCTTTTTTAGTGTTCATACTTTAGAAAATTTACACTTCTTTAAATGATCGTCTATCATGTTTTCTATTGTTGTTGGTAGTTTTATTAATAAAGAAAAATTATTTTTTATTAACGATTTTAAAAGCGCTGCCATTTTTTATTCCCCCTAACTATGAATGACACCTATTAACTCTAAATAATTTTTATTAAAGTAATCAAAAATTGAGCTGAAATAACTAAATAACTTTTTTCGGACAGACAGAAAATTTTTAGCGCTATTTTTACAGCTCACGTTTTAACAAATTTACTTTACTTTAGGAAACGTTTTTTTTTTTCTTATTTCCCTAATCTTTTGTTCTTGGTGTGTTCTGTATTTGTATATATTTTTTTCAACTTTTTGATTTACTACTCACAACTAACATTAAGTAACAGAGTAAGATGACTTTAAATAACAATAAACTATGGTGTGGTTAAAATGATGTGAAAACGTATATAAAAATGGACAAAGTAAGTAAAACAAAACAAAATATTATGTATAATGAAATGAATAAATAAATAAGAAAAAAATGAAAACTAAAAAGATACAAAATGACATTAAAATAAGGTAATTTTAGAGAATATTAAAAAAAAATTAAACGTGAGTAAACATTAAATGATAATTTACGTATGAGGAGAAGATGGTTCCCCAACCAAGGTTAATAGTGTCATCGTCAAAGAGCAGATAGATACAATTTATGTTGTACCATGATCTTTGGTCTTAGCCCTGATGAAGGCTAGAAACTAACCGAAACGTTTGCACTATTAAACAAGTTCTCTCAACCATCTTCTCCACATTTATATTTTCTACGTTCAACTATCTTCTCATCATGGTAATTTAGGTAACTATATATAATAAGGAAAAAATTGATAAAAAAAACAATTAATACCAAAAATAAATTCCTAGTACTGTATTTTTTATATTTCTCTTTTATCTAGTTTCCTTTAACTGTCTTACACCTTTTTGTAATTTTGCACTACGTTAAACGTACAGGTTATTTTTTTTTTACAGCTCACGTTTCAAAAAATGTATGTTACTTTAGAAAAAAAATAAAAATTTTGTCACGTCATATTGATACTAAATGAAAATTGTATACATTTTATGTTTTTGGAAGCTCGTGAATGTGGAATATAAAAAGAAAATTGTTCAGGTGCGGTAAAAAAAAACTCAAGTAGTAATTAAACTAATCATTGTGAGTCAACATTTTGCAGGGTTAAAAAAGATACAAATAACTAAAATGATATAACAAAGTATGAGAATAATAGATAACATGATATTAAGGTAAACTAAGGCATGGCTAAAAATGTTATAAGATATGTGAACATTCACGTAAAAATGAAATAAGTAAATTGAAGAAAATATAATTCACAGTATACAGTATAAACAAACAAGAATTACAGAAAAGTATTGGACAGTTAAAATAATAAAAAATAAAAAGTAGATAAAAAAATATGAAAAATAATGAACAATCTAAAGACAGAATTATTTTTATTGTTATCTAACTATGCTTGGTAGACTCGTCAATTTTGACTGGTAATTATACATAGTTTTCATTAAAGTAATATATATTTGAGATGAAATAAACTACTTTTTTTTCCACCGGGTTCTTGTACTTTAAACTTAACGTAATTGATGTCTAAGGTTGTACTTTAACATTCATAGGAACTTATCTGTTTTTGGCTTTGAAGGGGTATGCCATTTCCCAGATTATCATCCCTTAATTTTAAAAATAAAATTATTTCCTAACAGCTATACAATTAATTTTAAAAAAAACATGTAGTAACTGTTATTGTAAAATTAACAGAAAATATGTTTTTGGATCTTGATTCTTACTTACTAAATATCTTTAAATTTTGAAACAACTTTTTCTGTATTCATTGGAAACTGTTAAAGTTCAGCTTTTACTTCAAAAACAATGTAATAGTGACAGTTGAAAGTAAAGAATCGCCGGGGCGAGGCAAATATAACGGGAAAGCGGGGCGAGAAAGGATTTCCAATCTCCGAAAGCGTTTATCGATCCTCGAGCAAAATAGAAGAAGAAGAGGTACGATCCTGGAGGTAATATCGGACAGCTCTACTCGCGATGTTGGTTTCGGATGGAGCGAGAGATGATTGCGGTTCGTTTTTAGTTCCCTTGTCTAGTCTTGGATGTAATGGAAATGTTCCAGTCTGGAAGCACTATCAATACTTAGTCTATATAGTGAATATATAGTACTAGTTCAAGAACCCAGTGGAAAAAAGTAGTCATTTCCTCCCAATTTTTTATTATTTTAATGAAAACTATGTATAATAACTAGTCAAAATTGATGACTTTGCCAACCACAATTGGATGAATGAGTGAAGCGGGTTTAAAGAGCTACAAAAAACTTTTTTTTTTTTTGGAGCCCCATATCTTAATCTACCTAACTACCTACAACACTAAACATATTACCGCTCAGAATATGATATTATGTATCTTCCCGTAACTTTACTGCTTCCAAGCTCTCTCAACATTCCTTATCATTAACCACGACGAACACAACATATCCCTAGCCTATTGTATTTAATAGTTAATTATACATGTCAGTTACAATTTCAGCTTGGTTTAACTTTTTTTTTTGTATTCGTATGCCCATCTATCTAAAGGATTAGTTGGTCCTCACTCAGTTTAGACTGTATCTTCGGTCTCTTTGTCATTTTTAAATATTTCTTTCTTTTTTTTGTCACTCTCACACATCTCTTTTCTTGTTCCTTCTTATTAACTTTTCTGAACATTCTATATTTATTTTGGGTAATTATTTTTTTACTCAACTATATTACTGTGTATATTTATCCATTGCGATATATATTGCGTTTTCTATCTTTCCCATTGTATCATTATATCGTTTTACACAACCACGACAAACACAACATATCCCTAGCCTATGGTATTTCATAGTTAATTATACATGTCAGTTGCAATTTCAGCTTGGTTTAACTTCTTTTTTTTTGTACTCGTATGCCCATCTATTTAAATGATTAGAATTGGTCCTCACTCAGTTTAGACTGTATTTTCAGCTATCTCTTTGTTATTTTTAAATATTTCTTTCTTTTTTCTCACTCACACATCTCTTCTCTTGTTCCTTCTTACTCACTTTACTGAACATTCTATATTTATTTTGGGTAATTATTTTTTTACTCAACTATATTACTGTGTATAATATATATTGCTTTAACTATCTTGCTCATTGTATCATTTATATCATTTTACACATTCCATTATATTTTTTTACATAATTTTTAGACATCCCTTACAAATTTTATTATATTAATTCAATTACTCGTCATTTACATTTCACCTTCAATTTTCATCATGTTTATTTCTTTATTTTCTTGAAAACTATATGTTTTTAGTTTTTTTTTTTTTTTTGTATGATTTATTTTGTATAATTCTTACATCTACAATATTACATATTATCTTCTATTTTTTCAATTACTATCTACTCAATTTATTGTTATGTATACTTCTAAGTTACTTTATTATTGTTTTTTTTTTTCATTTTTGTTTTTCTGAATTACAGTTCTTATATTGTTTTGTTTTTTCAACCCTTGTGAAGGCCTGTGATTAAGGTCGAAACTTCAGTTAATATAGCACAAATAAGTTTTGTTTATTTGTATATCTTTGCAGACCACATCTCTGACCAGCTTCTCCTCTTAAAACAGAGAACTTAATTTGCTAAAATGTATAGCCCTAATAGAGCTGTTTTTTTTTTTTCAATACTTCTCGAGGTACAGATTTTTAAATTTATTCTATTTTTTTAAAATTTATTCTTGCAAATATCTAAATATTACTAATTTTGGCAGCAAGGAAGAGGCTAATAATAATAATAAAAATAGAAATAATAAAAAAGGATGAGAATATTTTACAAGTTTTAATATAAATATAAATAACCTTCCGTAAAAGAATAAAACCAGTTTTTAAATGTTTGTTTAAATCGGTGAAAATTTCATTGTCATAGCATTTTTAGCAACATACTCGTAGATGCCTACCACATATGAAAATCATCGGTATCCGCTTGAGGCGAGTTTATTCAAGGCAAACAAAGGTGGAGAAACAGACCTACTTGCATTGAGTTTGCAATTGGTCGGCAAACTTTGGCAAGAGTATATTCAGTACTAAGCTCCTGTACCATAACAGTTCCGCTAATGAGGATCTCTGACTCCGAGCTTCCTTTTTAGCTTCTTATCAATTAGAATTTATTCATTGAAAAATGTAAATCTAGCGAGAGGACTTTGTGGCAGCCAGAAGGTTCAAAGGCGAAGATGGTTATTATATTTTACAAGTTTTTATTCTTGTAAAAACAAATTTTAGCCATTTAAAGTAACGAATGGAATACAGATAATTGGTTGGAGTTTTCTCGGATATTTCAAAGGGAGGTAAAGGTGAAAGCAAAAGAGACTGTGAAGAGGTTAAGGTTCAATGACAGGTCATCATTTACTTTATATTTTGTTCAAAATTTATATTTTTACAATAAAAAACTTTACTCTGGGAGAGCGTACGTTAATAATAACAGAATTGTTCCAATAAAAAGAAAATATAGATGGTCAGAAAACTAGTAATATACATAACTCAACGTTTACATTCCCAAAAGTAAAAACGGTACTGTTAGGCATTACAAAATTAACTCTTCATCTGAAAGAAATACAAATCTTGAAATGAATCTGTTCATAATAAATGACTTCTAAAATAAAGAAAGAAAAGTAAGCATCAAGTTTTACTTTTACTACTGGTACTGGTATTTGAAGGGGGAACAAGTCCGGCAAGTGTGCCTAGTGGTCCTTTTTGCCAACCCCTGGCGGCTACGCAAGTTGCCGACGCGTACTAACCACAGTGGGGGTGTCAAGATTCATTTTTTGGGACCGCCGAAAAATAAATATTAAATTCCCCAGGTGGGAATCGAACCCACAACGTTCCAAACCGTACGCTCTGGAACCTACGCCCCAACCCGCACTACCGTCGCTTCCTTTTTACTTTCAATAACTTTTTTTTAAATTTATTTAATGTAATTTACAACAGTAAAAAATAATACCATAAGTAAATATGTTGTATGTTTCATATACACTTGAAAATCTTGGGAAGGAACCACCCATGGTACTTCAAACATTAATTTAAATTAGAAGGTCCCGTGGCCATCTCATTTTCAGACGCCTCGGAGGATTATCAGGGATTGTTAAGGATGAAAGATTAAGAAATAATGGGTTAGGATGGTTAAGGAGTTTTGAATGAAAAGACACATATCTGTTTTGGGCCAATTATGTAACGAATGGGATGTTAAGGTCTTTGTAGATGAGTTTATTTGGATTGTAAGGATTGGATGGGGTGGTAATTTGATGATTTAGTAGAGTCCCAGAGCTCAATTCCATATTTCCAAATTGGTCTGATTATTGTAGTGTATAATTTTTTTGTAGTGAATGGGAAGTTTAGAGCGTTTGTCAAGTAGGTGTTGTAGCAATCGAAATCTACAAGCAGTTTCTTGTCGTTTCAATCTTGTGTGTGGATTCCAAGTAAGTCTTTTGTCAAGATGGAGTCATAAGTATCGAATCTTTTCAACAGGTGTTACTTTTACTAACTTATATTAAAAGAAGGATAGCCAAAATAGTATTTTAAAAGTTGATAAAACTGGTAAATTAAAAATGTAATTACATTATTTCCGTTCTAGGCATACGGAGTTGAGCTTTGGGGCTCCACTAAACCTTCGAATTTCTCTCGAATCCAATCCTTACAGCCCAAAATCCTTAATGCTCCTTGCTTTGTCACAAATCAAGTCGTCCATCACGAGATCAATGTCCCATATGTTGCCGTTTTGGCAAAAACCAGATACTATTCCTTCCAGGATAAACTTCCCAACTACCCAAACCTACTTGTTTCTAATCTGGTATCTCCTTCAATACTTGATAATTCCCCTAGGCGTCTGAAAAGAAGATGGCCTCGGGATCTTCTCTTATTGGAGTTCTATCAATGGGTAGATTATACACATGTCTATATCATGTCATTTTATATTTAATAGCTAATTTACTAGTTGTATGTAATTGCATACACTTATAAATAATAATAAATAAATTATTAAAAAAAATTGCTCTCGATTTTAGTCTTTGGGCTCGTCCTCAACCTGTGCTAATTCGTCCCATCCTTAAACCGTCGTATTCTTTTAAGGTCTACAATATGTATTCGTCACTCCCACCTCAAGAAATATACAAACAATATAGCAACAACAAAATAAAAATTATTTGTACATAACTTTTACCTACTTTTTTTTTCGTAAATCACAGCAATAGCCCACCAATCTACAGAATCATGTGGGTCGTATGTTCGGTGATAAGTAAAAGTTGTGTGATACTCGCACCCCTAACCATTTTCTCTTCGTACAATTCAATAATGTCCCCTCCCCTCTTCAGTTTGTTTTACCAAAATATAAAATAGAGAAATTTTTAAAATTTAATTAGGGTCAAGAAAGTTGTTAGGGAAGGGATATATATGTTTTCAAACACTTGTTTATACGCCTGTACACATACTAAAGTGCTATGTACTGTCTCGGGATTTAGTCGGCATACCAGGATAATCGCTGATGGCAATTTTCCAAAAATAAGTTAATTAATTAATTTTATAGAGTCCTAGAAAACTATTATTATAATTGGATTCCTTTTCAAAGGTTTTTTGTGTGTTTATCAATTAAATACCTTTATACTCATAAAATGTTGTTTACATTAATTATATAATATAATAAGGGGTTGTACTGTGTAATATAGTAATAAAGAATAAATTGTTTATTTACAATTTATTGATAGATAATGTTATTTATATTAATGAAATATTTCAGATAATTGGTTTATTACATTATTACCTAATATATATCTGAATGAGTGCTGAGTTGGTTATTTGTATGGTACGTGTAGTAACGTGAGTGTCATATTGTTCATGGCGTCCAGGTCTCGTAGCCGTTCTTCGGATTTCGTTTCGTCGAAGTGCATCTTGCCCTTTCTTCGGTCTTCTTCCTTCTGCTGCCTCTCCTGCTTATATCTTCAAGCTCTTTTTTCCTCGTCTAGTTGTCCTGCCCCTTTTCTCCCACCTCCCCATAGAGGCGTTACCTTTTTTTTTTTTTAATCTAATTCCTCATTCCTCAATCTCATTCCTCATCCCCTAGGCCCGAGAGGGGGTGGGAAAGTTTGATATGTCTAGGAAGGGTTTGCACCTGCTTAATTGCCTTCTGGTCCTTTGTCAAAAAACTGGTGTACAGTAACGTGTTAATAGCTCTGATAAGGGACCCATGTGGTAAATAAAGATGGGTGTGTACATATCCAGAACACTGTGAAAGGTTCCTTGATAGATATTCTACCCTGGCCAGGTATCGGGACAGATGGCGAGAAACCATAATAATATCCAGAATTGTTAAAAGGTCAATACATATCAATAGGCACTTAACAATAAAATTAGAATTAAGTAACAATATCCTTTTATTATAGCCCACTTATTCCTGTCGAACAGATCCGTTACTTAGGACTACATCTCGTCAAACGACTGACATGGAATCCTCATACAAGACTAAAAATACAAGAAACTGCTCGTAGATTTCGACTATTACAACATTTACTAGACAAACGGTCTAAATTGCCAATCCATTACAAAAGACTGATCTACATGACTATTATAAGGCCTATCTGAACATACCGAGCTGAGCTTTGGGGCTCCACTAAACCATCAAATTCCTCCAGAATCCAATCCTTACAGTCCAAAATCCTTCGTAAAATCCTTAATGCTCCTTACTTTGTCACAAATCAAGTCTCCATCAGGACCTCAATGTCCCCTATGTTGCCGATTTGGCCGGAACCAGATACCGTTCCGTCCATAATAAACTTCTCAACCACCCAAATCCACTTTTTTCCTACCTGGCTTCTCCTTCATTACCTAATAATCCTCCTAGGCCTCTGAAAAGAAGATGGCTTCGAGATCTTCTCCTCTAGAAATGTTATTGGAGTTCTATATCTGGAGTATCTATCAGTGGGTAGATTCTCCACATGTTTTTATCATGTTACTATATCACCTACAGCAAATTTACTTGTTGTATATATGTGTATACAGTTGTAAATAACATTAAATAAATTATTAAAAAAAAAAAAAGAAGTAATAAATAAATTAGTGAACATAAAATATTATACCCATAAAAAACAGACATGAAGATTTAGAATAAATAAAACATTGTACATTTATTATTGGTAAATGGATACGTTACATTTTATAATTTAATAAACCTAATATTCCCAACCAACTTTTAGTGTGTATATACCAAATTATAGACTTTGTAGAGTCCTATATTATTGAGTATAGCGGACTGTGTATGATGGATATCAAAAGCCAATCGGTTTATGTCTTAGTATTGTGTACTAAAGCCACTGAGGGCGAAGGCATTGAGGTGTTGTGTTAGTGGTAGTATTAAGCTCTGCTAGCTTAGCCAATCATAATCGCCTATTTGTCAGGATCAAGTCCCGAGCCCGATAATAGTTAAGCACCTTATACGATATCATCAATAAAATAGCTTCCTTTAGTTGCTAATAATCTTTCCCCCTAAATTGGATAAAGTTTATATAAAAAGAAAATATTAGAAAATGTTGGTATTAAATTTGTTTATATACATATTGTTATGTATTGACATTTTGACAATCCTGGGTATTATTAAGGTGTTTCGTCATCTGCCCCTATACCTGGTCAGGGTATAGCTGCGAAGCTTTTAGCGTCCCCGGATATGAAAACATCTGTATTAAGTTTGTCACATTACCAGAGGCCCCTGAGAAAATTAGATTGGCTAACCTTTAAGTGTTTTAACAAAAATGACAGGTTTGACGAAGGATCGGAATCAAATTAAGCAGCTGCTGGACATGACAAACTTTTTTACACATTTTCGGCCCTAGGGAGGGGGACGCCCAATCAGAGAGGAGATTTAAAAATAAGGTAACGCCCCAAAAGGGAAGTGGGAGAAAAATACAGAGGAAATCTAGGAAGAGCAGACGGACACTCAACAGGAAGGCTTAGACGGGTGAGGACCACAGTCAGGAGGCAGGCATAGAAAATGCACTTTGACCAGACGAAGTCGTGAGGAGAGCCACGAGACCTGGACATCCCTTATGAAACAGAAGACACCTACATCCCACGGCATCAGCAGCTATAAGTATAAATTAACTAATAAGTAATCATGTTATAATCTATATTTTATGGCAACCTTTATCTGAATCATTTTAATCATAATAACAAATTGTAAATAAATACTTAGTTTCTTTATGTAGTTTAAATACTATTATATATCCGAATATACCACTTTTTATTATACTATATAATTAATGGTAACAACATTTTATAAATACAAAGGTATTTAATTGGTAAACTGGTAAACACACCAATAGCCTTTGAAAAGGAATCCAATTATAATCATAGTTTTTTAGGACTCAATATATAATTAATTAATTAACTTATTTTGGATAATTACCTTCAGCGATTATCCTGGCATCCCAAGTAAATCTCTATAGATACATAGCAATATATACATACTTATACGTGTTTTCGCTACTCTTTTCACCTGGCACATGTTTGATTTTCATGATTAAAAAAAAAAAATCATAGATTTTATGTTGTGAATAAACATAGAAACATAAATATATTATTAGAACATTTTTTTAATGTTTATAGAACGTTTCTTATTGTTATTTTGTGTATAAACAGATTTCCTTTTTAACAAAAAACGTAACCATTTATAATAAAATATATCCATATAGTATCAATATGTTTATTCCCTTATAACTCCAACGTATCGGACAATTTCAATTAGAATCTAATCATTAAAAATTATTTTAAAAAACATTCTGAAAATAAACGTAGTTATAATTTTATTTTATTTATCTAACACCACTTCGCCTTACATGATTAATGTAAGAGGTGCATTTTTTTAAACAATTGATTATGGGGAGAGACTATACTCAAACAAAAGACACCCCTAACTACGTACAATGTTATAAATAAATTTATGGAATTAATTTAAGAAAAAAGATGAGGAGAAAAAAAAATTAGAATAAAATATAATTTTAGAGTGACAATAACAAAACTGATAAATATAGAACTAACAGGATGTTCTGCATCAGTCTGGGCTTCAGTCTTCGGGCTGTGGTTGGGTTTCCCAGGGTGTAGTTCACTGCTCCTTTAACTGTTGGTAATAGGGGGTGAACCTCATGAACCTTTTTTTTTCATGTAATCTTCAATTGTCTCTATTATTAATTTCAGATACAATTGGCTATTTGTTACAAACCAAGAAGCATCCAATTCTTACGACTTTATTTTTAAAAAAAGTGTATTTTTTTCCATTTCGTAAAGGATGCCGCTCCTGAGACTTCACAGCCATATATTAGAAGTGAAGAAAGAAAATCTGTTTGTGGTTTGAATTTGGATTTAGTATTTAGGATAGCATTACATTTCTAACCGTGCGTAGGCTTGAGTCAGTTTGATTTGGATATGGTGGTTGTTATGATTTTTAAAATACTTTTCCATAAAGAAAAAAGTTTAAAGTTAGTTAAAGTTTAGTTATATATTGTAATATATTAATAATACGGTTAATTTCAGAACCTTGAACCAACATTATGCTGAAATTGTATGTATAATTAATTTTGTGATCAAAATGTTTGTATATAAGATAAATTGTAATATATTCAAATTGCTAGGTTAATTAATACTGTTTTAACTCACATATCCAAAACAAGAAACATGTGTCTTTAATGTTTATTGAAATACAGTTTTACTTAAACTAATTGTAAATTAAAAAGAACAATCTTACTAACAAATGCCTTATCCTATCTTATTCTAATTATATCTACCTTATCCCTAAATATATATCTATGTACTTATTATAAACTTATAATCTAATCTACAATTAAAATATATACAATTGTTATCTATGTCCAAAGGTGAACAATGACGCGTACGTAGTTGCACTCAGCTGGTCGTGGCAGAGAGAGAGAAATATCACTCAATACACAGTTTTTCAACTTAACTTAGCTCACAGAAAAACCAAAAATATACTAGACTTTACATCAATGTCCATCCATTCAAAAAAAAAAAAAAACATCCAACAACAGAACATATGGTTTTTCTCTCCCTCTGTGCCCGATACCTCCCGCGCATGCGCTGCCATCACCAATTCTTCTGTCTCGTCTATTACAATAATATCTAATTTAATTCTTTTGTTTTTTTAATCCTAAAATGATAAAATAAATAAACTAAAAAATATGGAAATTTAATGAGAATATAAAAAACCTATTATATGAGGTAGGTTAAACAACGATATGTTTATAAAGTGATAGATGAGATTGTAAAAAAATAATACAAGATGGTGTAATTTACATTTTTACACTACGTTCTCAGTTAGTTTGGCAAAGAAATGCATACTTTCATTCAAACTCATTTCGCCAGCATATTAAATGAAATGGTATGGATAGGCGGGTATACGATATAAAATTTTATTTCATCTGGGCGGCCGGACATGTTCTTATTACAGGAATGAGATGGTCGACAAAGCTTCTCCCAGGTAGAAACTACAGCTACTTAACTGCAAATCAACTTGCTCGCCCTTTAAAGGAATGCATAAATTAAAGATGACAGACGTGGATAAAAGTCCACTCAGTAAATCAAAATGTAAAAAGAAAGATGTGAAGTCCTGGATAACATCAACCTGAAGTAGACGCCGCGAAGAAGTAGCGATCACCTGCCTCAGTATAGGAGATACTCGAATGACACGTCTACTTCGTAACAAGAGGGCCCCCTCCAAAATGTTCGAAATGTCATAATAATTTGACCATCAAGCACATTTTTGAAGAATGCAATCATTACAAAATAACTCTGAACCAGTTAGGGATACCAACAAACGTTCCTTGGGCGTGGATAAACGAGGAAAGAAAACAATACATTTAAAATAACAATACTTATCATAAAACATTAATTATACAGTGAATTTTAAAACAGATATAAGAAATCTGAACGAACACTATGTAGAGATTTAAAGTTAAATTATTTTATGAAATTTATGGTATAAAATTAATGTCGATAATTATAATTAACCTTGAATTGTAATAATGAAATAAAGAGGAAATTTAACCAAAATATAGTTGAAATTAATACATTTAATGCTTGAGCTGAATGTGGAGAAGGTTACAAATATTGTGATAAATGATAATAGAGAAGGTTGATTGTGATAAAACAAAAATTGACAAATTAGGTAATTAGGTATAATCTAAGAATTGCTTATTAACAAAATTATATGATGCCCTAATGTTTTAATGTCTCATAGGGTAATTTGTGGACCGATACAAATGATCTGGGCAGAATTGTCTTCATAAAGTCGTTTAAAAGATATGGTTCTAAAATTATATTGAGGTACGATAATTTATTAATATAATAATAATGTTAATAGTTTAAATTTGTTAAAGGTCGTATGTATAGTAAAAGCTGATATATTGTCTTTGAAGATAGCCGCATTTGATGAAACGTTGGGCTTATAAAGAAATAGAAATTTTTTTGAGACTAAAATAGGATAAAATTCATTAAAACAATAATAATTTACTTATTTCGCTTTATTTTATAAATATGAATAGCCGCTTATCTAGTTTTCATCTTATTTTCAACGCTATCGTTACGATCTACTATTAAAAAAATATAATTACTTAGTCAAATAATATTTTAAACCTCACGCAAGAGAGTCTCACTGGTGCGGCCTCGTACATCATGCCAAAGGTATGATGACTCTGGATCAACTATGCCTTATCAAAACCAACAACCAACATGCGTTGATGACCAGGCTGTTAAACGCCCATTTAAAACAAACAAACCACAAATTATATAAAATTTATGAAGATAGATTCTGATTTTTGCGTCAGTTGTTACGAAGTGTGAAGTCTCCTCCAACTTATTATAAGATAGTTGAAACCTTGAAATCGTCTTCAATATTATTGATAATCTAGAACTTCTATATTTTCTAATTTTTTGACATTTTTCATCAACTTAACTAGTAGTTATTTTTGAAGGATTTTCTTTCTCCCCTCAGTAATCGATATGCTTCAAACCCAAACCGTCTTCATCTATTGTTGATATGGTGATGGATCAACCCCGAGATATTTTTAGAGGGAATGTATAATATTCTGGTAGAATTAAAAAAATCGAACCAGTCTTCTTTAAGCAGTGGTGTAGTGTTGCGAGTACGAGAGGGTACTATTAGTACAAGAGCCGGGAAGAAAATAAGGCAGTTATCTCACCCCAATTTTTTATTACTTCAATAAAAACTATGTATAATTACTAGTCAAAATTGATGAGTCTGCCAAGTATAGGAAGGGGTAATAAAATAGCGGATGTTTTAAAGCGATAAAAAAACTTTGATTTTTCATTTGGAGCTCTATATCTTAAAAAACTATCAACAACAATAGAAAATCTAAGAGAATGTTATTTAAAGAAGAGTAAATTTGCTGAAATATTAGCCCTAAAAGAACTATTTACGTCCAATAGTTCTCGAGACATAGCTTTTTAAAAAGCAAAATTTCTTAAGAATCTACCGAAAGATTAGTAGTTAGTTATGCATTATAACTCATTAAACTAGCTTTAATATGAGTGCTAATAGACATCTCTACGTCAAATCGTTTTAGAATTATGAATTACTTTTGAATTAATACTCTTGAGCATTTTTTTAATAAAAAAATAATTGTAAATGTAAAGTATATTTTATGTATACGCTGTAATTTTAACTTGAAATAAATATGGTTGAATATATGAATTAAATACGTTGTATAAGGAACATGGTGATTGGCTAATAACAGGCAAGGCCTCAGAGAAGGATCCAATGAGGTATCGGGTTCCTTCGCACACCAAGCCTTAGCCTTACTTGCGATTCCGATGGATATGAATAATTCATCAAAATGATCCTAGCCAAAGCCGTCAAACTGTTCCTTAGATCTCTCTCGTCGGAATAGATTTTCGATAAGCTGCCATTTTGAACGGTATATCATATAATATGTTAATTTGCATGTATAAAGGTTCTGCCTCAAGCGAACCATTTGTTCTGACCAACGTTTTGATCAGAAAGCCGCTTATATTAAAAATAACTCATTATATTTTACTGGGTATGGTATGCTGCATTTAGAAAATTGGATCATAAATTAGAATCCAACTACCTCTTGCGTTTAAAAAAAATCAAGGAACCAGAAAGTCTTAAGAAATGACTATGTCTATTCTTATCATTCAGAGTTGGATAAAAATTACAAAAAACAAAAACAGAACATATAACGCCGTTTTTCAATTTCAGGCGCTTTTTAAATATTTAAAAATCTTAGTCTTCTCTTCCCGTTTTAAGCAAATATTTCAAAAGTGATAAGGGACTGCTAACTGGGGTCTTAGTGGGGCGGGTCCAGCCGGAAAGGATTATAGAAAGAATATATTTGTTATTTGGGAGCGGGTAGTACTGTAATAGAGCCGTAGTAGAACGTGATAAGGCACTGTGCTACTAACTCCATTGAACTGGGCTCGAATCCACCAGCGGCAGATATTTATCTTCTATTTCATAGTAGCCGGAAGTGAGTCAGCACTGTGGGTCTAAAAGGGTAAAAAAAAAAGTCACCTCCATGCGTTGATCTCGTAATAGTACTTTTTTTACATCCCTGGTCATTTGTGTATTATGTTTTGCAACAACGTAATGTAAGTTAATGTTAATACTTAGTAAAAATCATAAATACATAAAATGCAAAACTGAATAACTAGACTCACTATCTGCTTGAATACTTAGTAGATAAAATACTAAAAAAAGTCCTCAATTCTTTCCCGCTTCAGTATTATTCCAAACGTGACAGTTATTACTAGGGATAGGATTTTTATGTGCTAAAAAATCTGAAATATGTACTTAAATATGTGCTAATAAATTGTCAAATATTTAAAAAAATATGTATTTATAAATTATGTATTATTCAACAATATAAACTACTGATTAATTAGTAATTTTATAACTTAAATAAAGTTACATAAATATGTATTTATTATATATTATATGAATAATATTTTAAAGAAATTATGTTAAAATATGTACAAAAAAATGTACTTAGAGAAACCAGCTGTTCAATAACAAGATATTAATTAGTAATTGTAATTAAACTAGGGGAGTGAAACAAGACTAAGATGAGAAAGGACCATGGGAAGAGAAATGGATTGAGGAATAAACAAACAAATTCTAGGGAAATGCTACAGGAATAAGACCGATGCTCTTTTTAATTGATTCTGAGAAATTCTCGATGTAATTCTGTGTGACAATTTATTATTGCCACTGCGTTTAATTTGTGTTCAAAGATAAAAATATAGAATTTTTACGCACTATTTATGATAAGTGATAAATTTCACCTTTAAGTTTCTTGCGTTCTCTTGAATTTTACATAGTTGCTGCGAATAATGTATTTACAATTGAACAAATAATTTAAGGAAATACATGATTCAGGACAAAATATCTAAAAATATGTAAAAAATAACAAATATTTTAGAAAATATGTGATTTACAACAAAATATGTAACAATATTTAAATAAGGCCAAATATTTAAAAATATGTGAAATAAAAATGGGTTCTTTTGGCAAAAAATGTCTTGAAACATCGTTAGTTAGTAAGGAATCGAAGATATCATGGTCAGGTAAAAATATGTGAAAATATAAAAATCCTATCCCTAGTTATTACAATACAATAAATTACCAAACTAGTGAAAATATTTATATTTATTAATATTAATTTATATTCTGTACATTTTAGTGTTTAATAATAATTTTTCGTAAAATCCTCAATGCTCATTACTTTGTCACAAATAAAATCATACATAATGACCTGAATGTTCCCTATGTAACCGATCTAGCCCGAACCAGATATCACTCCTTCCATTATAAACTCAAAAAACACCCTAGTTTCTAATCTTGCATCCTCTTTCATTCCTGACGATCCTCCGAGGCGCCTGAAAAGAAGATTCTTTTCAGACCAGCTAATGAAAAATGTCATTAGAGTGCTACCTATGGGTAGTTTCTCTACACGCCTATAACACTACAATTTAACTTAGATCAGATTTACTAAATGTATTATAATGTACAGTTGTAAATAGAAATAAATAAATATTTTAAAAA